>NC_079195.1:226786412-227086412 GCF_029499605.1 Hyla sarda
ACCAGGGCGTTGGAATATTATACACTTGGAGTCACTTAATGTCTCATCTGAGGAAACCCCAGACCGTCAGAGAACGAATGCCGGAAACTATTGTGAAGATTATTGGGAGCAAATATGTCCGATTTCCAGTGGAGAAACCTAAGGAGTAAGTAAAAAATAATAATAATCAATACATGTGAATGGAGGATAGATGAACAGAAATGCGACATTTTCCATATACATATAGAATAGAGCAGTGTTTCCTAACCAGGGTGCCTCCAGGTGTTGCAAAACTACAACTCCCAGAATGCCTGGACAGCCAAAGGCTGTCCAGGCACTCTGGGAGTTGTAGTTTTGCAACATCTGGAGGCACCCTGGTTGGGAAACACTGGAATAGAGGACTTCCTATACAGACTGACAACAACTATCATTACCACAATAGACCATATAAGTGATTACAGTGCAGTTATATCCAATGATGCCTTTATGTGATGACTAAATAACACCACCAACCCATTATCATTATCACTACAGACCTTATAAGTGATTACAGTCCAGTTATATCCAGTGATGCCCCTACATAATGCCGTTATAATACTGCACACCATACCATGTCAGACCTTATAAGTGATTACAGTCCAGTTATATCCAGTGATGCCCCTACATAATGCCCTAATAATACTGCACACCATACCATGTCAGACCTTATAAGTGATTACAGTACAGTTATATCCAGTAATGCCCCTACATAATGCCTAAATAATACCACCACCCCATAACCACTATCATTACCATGACAAACCATAAGTGATTTCAGTGCAGTTATATCAATTGATGCGGCTGCATAATGGCGAAATACTGCTGCCCCACTATAATCGCTATCATTATTACTACTGACTATATTAGTGATTACAGTGCATATATATCCTGTGATGCCCCTGCACAATGTCTAAATAATACAGTCATAACATAATCCCTATTATTACCACTACACACCATATAAGTGATTACAGTGCAGTTACACCCAGCCACGACTCCTCTCTGCAGAACCTCCACACTTTTCCAGCTTTTAAATGGTAATAATATCCCCCTTGGTGGGCCACAGAGTATAAGTGGGTTGGGAAAGAGTAGGTACCCCCCCCCCCCACCCCATTAGGTAGTTAGATCGCTCCAGTAGGTAGAAGGGTCCCTTCAGGTAGTTTTCCTAATTACACAGAGAGTATGTAGGTGTCTCTTGTAGATAGTTGTTTCCTGTTGCTTTTCCTCCTGTAGGTAGGTCGCCCTGTAGATAGATCCCCTGTAGGTAGGTTGCCCTGTAGATAGATCCCCTGTAGGTAGGTCACCCTGTAGACAGATCCTCTGTAGGTAGGTCACCCTGTAGACAGATCCCCTGTAGGTAGGTCGCCCAGTAGACAGATCCCCTGTAGGTAGGTCACCCTGTAGACAGATCACCTGTAGGTAGGTCACCCTGTAGATAGATCCCCTGTAGGTAGGTTGCCCTGTAGATAGATCCCCTGTAGGTAGGTCACCCTGTAGACAGATCCCCTGTAGGTAGGTCACCCTGTAGACAGATCCCCTGTAGGTAGGTCGCCCTGTAGATAGATCCCCTGTAGGTAGGTTGCCCTGTAGATAGATCCCCTGTAGGTAGGTCACCCTGTAGACAGATCACCTGTAGGTAGGTCACCCTGTAGACAGATCACCTGTAGGTAGGTCGCCCTGTAGACAGATCCCCTGTAGGTAGGTTGCCCTGTAGATAGATCCCCTGTAGGTAGGTCACCCTGTAGATAGATTACCTGTAGGTAGGTCACCCTGTAGATAGATTACCTGTAGGTTTCTTTCCCCTCTAGGTAGGTCACCCTGTAGATAGATTACCTGTAGGTTGCTTTCCCCTGTAGGTAGTTACCCTCTGTCAGTAGCTGTTTCCTGTTGATAGTTGCCCCCTTGCCAACATTATTATGGTACCACCCATACTTTTTTTTGAGTTATTTGACATAATTTACATGTGTACATATACAAAACATGTATTTTTTTTACACCCCCTTTTTTACACCCCCATTGTATATGATGTACACATGTAAATTATCAATATAATTTTGTTACAATTTTTTCTTTCTTTCCCCCCTTCTTGCCACCCAGAGCAGAGGAAGAGAAAAAAAAAAGGGGGAAAGAAATTAAAAATTGTAACAAAATTATATTGATATGATTATTCTCTTCTATATTAACAGGATTTATTTCATACTCAGTTGCCCCATACTCTCCCTCTTCCTATTACCTCTCGCCAACAGTAAAGCGCCCATACTTACCTTCCCCTGCCGGCTCCCGTACAGTCCGCAGCATGGTCTCTTCCTCCTCCCCTCTGACAGCCCATGGTAATGTCCTTCATCTTGTAGCTGCTGCCAGGGGCCGAAAGAGCGATTGACAGAGTGAGCGCCAATGACTCTTCGCTCTGTCCATCCTAAAACCAAGAACTGTAGGTGCGTCATTAGGACAGGTCAGGACATGTGGGGCCAGAACAGCAGGACCCTAAAACCTGGAGTGTCCCCCCCGAATCTGAGAGATATGGAGAAAAAATGGGCTGAGCGGCCGCTCAGCCCATTTTTTCTCCATATCTCTCAGATCCGGCGGGACTGATACTTTAGGCGCCATAGTTGGCCCTGGTTGTTCTCCTGTATTACAGAGATTTTTTGTTGTTTTTTTAGGGTTGATCTGTAACCAGATTTTCCACTGCAGGTTCCCAGAGACCATTAAAGAGAGGAACGTGTCCCATGTCCAGGAGATCCTCGGGGGGATTCAAGACACAGAATCTTTGAGACAGAGTTTGCTCACAAGAGACCGGTCATCGCGTGGTCTTCTCCCGCTTTCGGAGGTACAGATCTGTGGTTTTGGTGGGAACCAATTTTTTGGGGTTTCCAGGGTGTGTGGGGGTGGGGCATGACCCAAGGATTCCATCTCTGCTGTACTTTAAAGTGGTTATTCAGGATTAGAAAAAACTAATGATAAAAAAATATATTATATTATATTGATAATAAGCACAATGAGCAGCTGTGAGCTAGAATACAATCTCAGTCCAATCGAAGTGAATGGTGTAATACCACACACAACCTGGGGACAGGGGTGGAGCTGAATTTGTAAGAAAGCAGCTATGTTTTTTTTAAATAATAATAATTTATAATAATCCCTTTAAATCTGAATCAAACCCTGTCCTTCAGATTGTTCTCTCTGTTTATAGTTGTTCCCTCAGATTATAGTTGTTCCCTCAGATTATAGTTGTTCCCTCAGATTACAGTTTTTCCCTCAGATTACAGTTGTTCCCTCAGATGATAGTTGTTCCTCACAAATTATAGTTGTTCCCCACAGATTATAGTTGTTCCCTCAGATTACAGTTGTTCACTCAGATTACAGTTGTTCCCTCAGATTATAGCTGTTCCCTCAGATTATAGTTGTTCCCTCAGAAGATAGTTGTTCCCCACAGATTATAGTTGTTCCCTCAGATTATAGTTGTTCCCTCAGATTATAGCTGTTCCCTCAGATTATAGTTGTTCCCTCAGATTACAGTTGTTCCCTCAGATTACAGTTGTTCCCTCAGATTACAGTTGTTCCCTCAGATGATAGTTGTTCCCCACAGATTATAGTTGTTCCCTCAGATTACAGTTGTTCACTCAGATTACAGTTGTTCCCTCAGATGATAGTTGTTCCCCACAGATTATAGTTGTTCCCTCAGATTATAGTTGTTACCTCAGATTATAGTTGTTCCCTCAGATTACAGTTGTTCCCTCACATTATAGTTGTTCCCTCAGATTACAGTTGTTCCCTCAGATTACAGTTGTTCCCTCAGATTACAGTTGTTCCCTCAGATGATAGTTGTTCCCCACAGATTATAGTTGTTCCCTCACATTATAGTTGTTCCCTCAGATTATAGTACACTTGTTATCAGATGGTTACTAACTTCTTATCTGAGCTCTTATAAAGCTGAGTGGTTGGGGAGGGGGAGGGATATACATAAAATGACAGTACAGAGCCTGGTATACCGACTATACCTCCTGGAACGGAAAGAGCAAACGCTGAAAAAAACAGGGAATTCTGGGAGAGTTCAGCTCTGAAGACTGCAGAATTTAGCATTACAAATGGTGGGAAAAATCTTTTGAACCATAGGTAATGTTATTAACCCTTTACAGCCTGCGATATTATATTCCATTTAGTATGTTATATGTTCTAGTTCCAGGCGGTGTGTGCGTCTCATGGAGCGTCGCTGACCCTCTCCACCCTGACTCCTCTCCTAGAAGACAACGTGTTCAGTGACCAGGGAAACATAAGGCAAGTTACGGTATCCCCACTCAGCCCCATGGTATCACAGGAAGCTGAGATACAAAGCGCTGTTTACAGGGTTGACACATTGTAGAGCAGTGTTTTCCAAACAATGTGCCTCCAGCTGTTGCAAAACTACAACCCCCAGCATGGAGGCTCGCTGGTTGAAAAACACTGCTCTAGAGCCTGGGACACGAAGGGAACATTGAGTTTTCTGTATTATCTAAACATGAAGGTTGTGGGAGATACTAGTAGCCAAATTACAATTGATATTATTCAGGAGAAGGGGAGATCTCCCGGATTCCCAGCAGGGGGAGCAAATCTACTGTGTGCTGTTCATTTAGTGCAGGAATTTGGGGGGATATGAATAACAGCATATCTGTATATATGGGAGGGGGGGTAGTTTGTGATGTGTATATATGGGCTCCGTATAGATACAGAGGGTATACAGAGGGTCTGCTCTGAAGTCTGTATACAGAGGGTCTGGTCTTAGTTCAGTATAGAGAGAGTCTGGTCTGGGGTCTGTATACAGAGGGTCTTGTCTGGGGTCTGTATACAAGAGAGGTCTGGTCTGGGGTCTATATACAGAGGGTCTGGTCATGGGTCTATATACAGAGGGTCTGGTCTGGGGTCTGTATTCCTGTATTCAGATGGTCTAGTCTGGGGGTCTATATACAGAGGCTCTGGTCTGGGGTCTGTATACAGAGGATCTGGTCTTGGTTCTGTATAGAGAGAGCCTGGTCTGGGGTCTGTATACTAAGGGTCTGGTCTGGGGTCTGTATACAGAGGGTCTGTATACAGGAAAGATTTGGCCTGGGGTCTTTATATAGAAGCGGTCTGTATACTGAGGGTCTAGTCTGCAATGGTCCACTTGACAATAGTATAATCCCACCATAAAGGGTCTGGGGTCTTTATAAAGAGGGTCTGGTCTGGGGTCTGTATATGGAGTGTCTGGTCTGGGGTCTGTATATGGAGGGTCTGGTCTGGGGTCTGTATACGGAGGGTCTGGTCTGGGTTCTGTATACGGAGGGTCTGGTCTGGGGTCTGTATACAGAGGGTCTGGTCTGGGGTCTGTATACAGAGAGTCTGGTCTGGGGTCTGTATACAGAGAGTCTGGTCTGGGGTCTGTATACAGAGAGTCTGGTCTGGGGTCTGTATACAGAGGGTCTGGTCTGGGGTCTGTATACAGAGGGTCTGGTCTGGGGTCTGTATACAGAGAGTCTGGTCTGGGGTCTGTATACAGAGGGTCTGGTCTGGGGTCTGTATACAGAGAGGCTGGTCTGGGGTCTGTATATGGAGGGTGTGGTTTGGGGTCTGTATACAGAGAGTCTGGTCTGTGGTCTGTATACAGAGGGAAATCCTTTGAACTCATCTTCTCCTTCACTCAGGTGGAAACAGGTTGTAGATTTGTTGGAGACCGAAAAAGAAAAGAAAAAAGCGACTGAAGAGAAAGGAAGAGGTGAGAAACCCGAAAAAGAGCGAAGTGCCTGAATATACTGAGACACATCTGTATATAAACATTATACAGGAGATATACAGGTCCTAGTAACCAGATGGCGACTGCACAAGGTTTGATACATCTCCCCATATGTAGTGCACAGGAAGGATGAGGGTAATGCTGGGAGTAGTAGTACTCGATATATTACAGGGAGGTGTAGCTGACTCCCAAAGTGCAGGAATGAGACCTCCGGACTCCATGAAACAACTTTCCTGAACATTTTGTTCCTTTCCAGCAGTTTTGCTGAATTACAGATTGTCTGAGGTGATTCCCAGCAGGTGACTGGTCACTGACCAATGGAGATGTGAAATATTCTCCGTCTAAGTTACCGAAATCTCCCTGTGGTGCAATATGTAGCCTTTTCCTCACACAACTGGGGTTTGGGACACGATACCTAGAAGGACGTGGCAGGAAAACTTCTAATAACGTGACGGCACTAACTCCAATGAAGAGATTAATGTACTGCAGAGAGGCCCTTGTTCAGCCTTCTTCTCTCTGACGTAGACAACGCACTCCTTCCTCTAGAAGAAGAGGATGAAGATCTTTTGGTAGGTCACAGACTGAGTGTTACACGTCAGACAAGGGTCACTTATCTAGTCAGAGGTCACAGACTGAGGCTATGTTCACACTACTGAATGTCCGCAAGGAGAATCTCCGTGCGGATGTTCCACAAACTGTGGGCACCATAGCACCGTACAGAAAAGTGTGTGGAGTCGGACAAAAGAATGAACGTGCGAAGACATGGAAAACTGAATTTTTGTGCCGGAAACTTCTGCCGCGGAAATTCCGCCGTGTGCACAGTGCAGCAGAGTCTCGTTGAATTCAATAGGACTGCAGCAATATTAGCACATTGGAAATTGGCAAGGAAATTCCGACGTGTGAACATAAGGTCGTGCTTTCCAACCAGGGTGCCTCCAGCTGTTGCAAAACTACAACTCCCAGTATACCCAGACAACCTTAGGCCAGTGTTTACAATCCATTGTGCCTCCAGCTGTTGCAAAACTATAACTCCCAGAATGCCCGGAGAGCCTTAGGCTACTGTTTCCCAATCAGTGTTCCTCCAGCTGTTGAAAAATTACAACTCACAGCATGCCTGGAAAGCCTTAGGCCGGTGTTTACCATCCATTATGCCTACAGCAGTGGCAAAATTACAACACCCAGCATGCCCAGCCAGCCTTAGGCCAGTGTTTCCCAACCCGTGTGCCTCCAGCTGTTGCACAACTCTAACTCCTAGAATCCCCGGAAAGCCATAAGGCTACTGTTTCCCAATCAGTGTGCCTCCAGCTGTTGCAAAACTACAACTCCCAGCATGCCCAGACAGCCTTAGGCCCGGGGTTTACCAACCAGTGTGCCTCCAGCTGTTGCAAAACTCCAACTTCAAGCATGCCCAGACAGCCTAAGGCCAGTGTTTTCCAACCAGTGTGCCTCCAGCTGTTGCAAAACTATAACTCCCAGCATGCCCAGACAGCCTTAGGCTGGTGTTTACCAACCAGTGTGCCTCCAGCTGTTGCAAAACTCCAACTTCAAGCATGCCCAGACAGTCTAAGGCCAGTGTGTTCCAACCAGTGTGCCTCCAGCTGTTGCAAAACTACAACTCCCAGCATGCCCAGACATCCTTTGGCCGGTGTTTACCAACCAGTGTACCTCCAGCTGTTGCGCAACTTTAACTCCCAGAATGCCTGGAGAGTCTTAGGCTAGTGTTTCCCAAACAGTGTGCCTCCAGCTGTTGCAAAACTACAACTCCCAGCATGCCTGGACAGCCTTAGGCCGGTGTTTACCATCCATTGTGCCTCCAGCTGTTGCAGAATTACAACTCCCAGCATGCCTGGACAGCCGAAGGCCAGTGTTTTCCAACCAGTGTGCTTCCAGCTGTTACAAAACTACAACTCCCAGCATGCCCGGACAGCCTTAGGCTGTCCGGGCATGCTGGGAGTTGTAGTTTTGCAACAGCTGGAGGCACACTGGTTGGAAAACACTGGCCTAAGAGTTACATAATTGTGCCCCAGCTGTACAGAGTATTTCAGGAGAAGGTTATTCTACAGTGTAAGACACCAATAGTTTACATTCCCCATAGAGCCAGGATGAGCGGCGCTGCAGAGACATTATAGTGTCCTATAAAGCCCCTTATCCCGGGTGAGTGTCAGCTCCTGGGTCCAAGTCTGGGAACTGAATGTAGACATTTATGTAACAAGCCTCTGATGTGTATAGGAAGAGAGATATGATGATGAGCGCCATCATCTGGGGGTGAGCGGCCGCCATCTGTCGGAGGAGAAGGCATCTGCCGACCATTTGTGATTCCTGTCATTAATAATGTATATTACAATCTGTGCGCTCGGCAGAAATCACACTCACGTCTCGCTGGGAAGGCGGCTGACAACTGATGGCTAACGTATAGCGCTAAACATCGTATCCCACATATATACAGTCCGCCATATCAGGATGGCTGCTGGGGGGCGCTATTCAGAGTGGGGGGAGACCTTGTAGGGAGGGCACCCACTTTTCTGCACAAAGGGGGCTGAATCCCAATGAAAAAGTTCTGTTCTAATAGACTATATATCAATTTCTTATTATTTCAGAGATCTCTGCTTGCTGTTGGTGAATGGAAACATTCAATGCTGGAAAAATACAACTGCCATTACTGTGTCTGTTTCCCAACCAATGTGCCTCCAGCTGTTGCATAACTATAACTCCCAGCATGTCTGGACATCCTTAGGCCAGTGTTTCCCAACCGGTGTGCCTCCTGCTGTTACAAAACTAAAATTCCCAGCATAATCAGACATCCTTAGGCCAGTGTTCCCAACCAGTGCAACTCCAGCTGTTTCAAAACTACAACTCCCAGCATGACCAGACATCCTTAAGCCCGTGTCCCCAACTAGTGCGCCTCCAGCTGTTGCAGAACTACAACTCCCAGCATGACTGGACATCCCTAGACCAGCGTTTCCCAACCAATGTGCCTCCAGCTGTTGCAAAACTACAACTCCCAGCATGCCTGGACAGCCTTAAAGGGGTGCTCCGGTGGAAACTTTTTTTTTTTTTTTTTTTTTAATCAACTGGTGCCAGAAAGACAGATTTATAAATTACTTCTATAAAAAAAAAATCTTTACCCTTCCAGTACTTATTAGCAGCTGTATACTACAAAGGAAATGATTTTCTTTTTTTACTTTATTTCTTTTTTGTCTTGTCCACAGTGCTCTCTGCTGACACCTAATGCCCATATCAGGAACTGTCCAGATAGAAAACCTATCCTGCTCTTGACACTTCCTGACACGGACAGAGGGGCAGAGAGCAATGTGGACAAGACAGAAAGGAAGCTAAAAAATAAATTATTATTATTATAAATTATCTATTATACAGCAGCTAATAAGTGCTGAAAGGATTAAGATTTTTAAATAGAAGTAATTTACTAATCTGTTTAACTTTCTGGCACCAGTTGATTTAAAAAAAAAAATTATAATAATAAGTTTCCCACTGGAGTACCCCTTTAAGCCAATGTTCCCAACCAGTGTGAACCAGCTGTTGCAAAACTACGACTCCCAGCATGCCCAGACAGCCTTTGGCCAGTGTTTCCCAACCAGTGTGCCTCCAGCTGTTGCAAAACTACTACTCCCAGCATGCCCAGACAGCCTTTGGCCAGTGTTTCCCAACCAGTGTGCCTCCAGCTGTTGCAAAACTACTACTCCCAGCATGCCCGGACAGCCTTTGGACAGTGTTTCCCAACCAGTGTGCCTCCAGCTGTTGCAAAAACTATGACTCTCAGCATGTTCGGACAGCCTTTGGCCAGTGTTCCCCAACCAGTGTGCCTCCAGCTGTTGCAAAACTACGACTCCCAGCATGCCCGGACAGCCTTTGGCCAGTGTTTCCCAACCAGTGTGCCTCCAGCTGTTGCAAAACTACTACTCCCAGCATGCCTGGACAGCCTTTGGCCAGTGTTTCCCAACCAGTTGCCTCCAGCTGTTGCAAAACTACTACTCCCAGCATGCCTGGACAGCGTTTGGCCAGTGTTTCCCAACCAGTGTGCCTCCAGCTGTTGCAAAACTACGACTCTCAGCATGCCTGGACAGCCTTTGGCCAGTGTTTCCCAACCAGTGTGCCTCCAGCTGTTGCAAAACTACGACTCCCAGCATGCCCGGACAGCCTTTGGCTGTCCGGGCATGCTGGGAGTTGTAGTTTTGCAACAGCTGGAGGCACACTAGTTGGGAAACACTGGCCTACACAATCCCGAGTCAGGCGTCTTCTTCCAATCCTGAAATTCAAATTTATAGGCACTGATACATTGTAACAAATGCCCATTTTAATGAGCCAACGTCTTCTGCCGCTATTGGTTGTCACACACTTTGCTGCTTAAAAAGGGACGTCCCAAGGGTCCTGAGGTGGATTAAACCGATACATTGTAGCAAACGCTCAGCTTGATCAGAAGGGATTTTCAAACTCTGTGGAAAATATTTTACAAGTTTAAAAAACAAAATGAAGCTTTGTCCTTAAATGTTTCAGATACTATTAAAAAAAAAACTATTGTGCTTGCTGTCAGTGAATGGCAACATGTAGACGGCAGGTTTATTGTATTGATATGGCTAAATAAATATGAACAATATTTACCTGTTATTTACATTATTAAGCAAAACAAGATGAAGACATCAATGAAGAAGAAGAAGGAGAAAAAGAAGAAGAAAGAGAGGGGTTGGGCCATGGGGTAAGTTTAACATTCTGACCACCTGCAGCCACCACTAGGGGGAGCTTACTGCGTTATCATTGATTCCAATAGGAGTTGTACAAAGCAATTCGCACCGAGCGCCCCCTAATGGCCGACTTTATCTGCAGATCCCGTCAAGGAGGAGAGCTCCAGTGAGTTCACTTGTGGCCAGCGGGATGGGGGGTCCCAGACCCGTCTCCGAGCCCCCAATTCATCTTAATGAGCCCCACAGATCAGAGGGGGAGGGGGAGGCCTGGATAGATCGATTCATGAAGCTGGAAACTGTACTAGAGCTGTGCCAGATACAAGACACCGGTGACGTATCCACAACGAATGGTGATACCTCATGTAGATACACACTGACCTAGCTGCGGTATTATATTAAGGGGCAGTATTATAGTAGTTATATTATTGTATATAGGAGCAGTATTATAGTAGTTATATTCCTGTATATAGGAGCAGTATTATAGTAGTTATATTCCTGTATATAGGAGCAGTATTATAGTAGTTATATTCCTGTATATAGGAGCAGTATTATAGTAGTTATATTCTTGTATATAGGAGGCAGTATTATAGTAGTTATATTCTTGTATATAGGAGGCAGTATTATAGTAGTTATATTCTTGTATATAGGAGGCAGTATTATAGTAGTTATATTCTTGTATATAGGAGGAGTATTATAGTAGTTATATTCTTGTATATAGGAGCAGTATTATAGTAGTTATATTCTTGTATATAGGAGCAGTATTATATTAGTTATATTCTTGTATATAGGAGGCAGTATTATAGTAGTTATATTCTTGTATATAGGAGCAGTATTATAGTAGTTATATTCTTGTATATAGGAGACAGTATTATAGTAGTTATATTCCTGTATATAGGAGGCAGTATTATAGTAGTTATATTCTTGTATATAGGGGGCAGTATTATAGTAGTTATATTCTTGTATATAGGAGCAGTATTATAGTAGTTATATTCTTGTATATAGGAGCAGTATTATAGTAGTTATATTCTTGTATATAGGGGGCAGTATTATAGTACTTATATTCTTGCATACAGGAGTCAGTATTATAGTAGTTATAGTCTTGTATATAGGAGGCAGTATTATAGTAGATATATTCTTATATATAGGGGCAGTATAATAGTAGTTGTATTCTTGTATATAGGAGCAGTATTATAGTAGTTATATTCGTGTTTATAGGGGCAGTATTATAGTAGTTATATTCTTGTATATAGGGGCAGTATTATAGTAATTATATTCTTGTATACAGGAGGCAGTATTATAGTAGTGATATTCTTGTATATAGGAGCAGTATTATAGTAGGTATATTCTTGTATATAGGAGCAGTATTATAGTAGTTATATTCTTGTATATAGGAGCAGTATTATAGTAGTTATATTCTTGTATACAGGAGGCAGTATTATAGTAGTTATATTCTTGTATATAGGAGGCAGTATTAAATTAGTTATATTCTTGTATACAGGAGGCAGTATTATAGTAGTTATAATACTATTGTAATAAATATAATAAATATATTCTACCTACCTACATATATGCGCTCTTGATTGTTTTTTTCTTCTTTTAGGTCTTGTTGATGTGGTGAAGGCCAGAGAGATCATCAATAAATTCAACCTTATCCACAATTTGTGCCTTAGTCCTGAGAAAATCAGCGAAGCTCTAGACATGTTCCACAGTGGGGGGTACATACTTTTGGGGCCGGTGCTGCATTACCTGAAGGAGCTGTAGTATAGATGTGGGGGGTGTCTGTCAGGGGCTCATTGTACAATACCCTGTAGTATAGATGTGGGGGGTGTCTGTCAGGGGCTCATTGTACAATACCCTGTAGTATAGATGTGGGGGGTGTCTGTCAGGGGCTCATTGTACAGTATCTTATAGTATAGATGTGAGGGGTGTCTGGCAGGGGCTCACTGTACAGTATCCTGTAGTATAGATGTGGGGGTTTCTGGCAGGGGCTCATTGTACAGTACCCTGTAGTATAGATGTGGTGGGTGTCTGGAAGGGGCTTATTGTACAGTGTCCTGTAGTATAGATGTGGAGGTGTCTGGCAGGGGCTCATTGTACAGTATCAGGTCTTTAGATGCGTTCTGTACGTTCGGATGGATTCTCTCTTTCCCTGTTCATTCTCTATGTGAGAAGTTCGGCAGATTGGGGAAGGTTTTGGTAACAAAAAAATCCATTTATCAAATAAAAAAGTGAAAAATCTTATATTAACTTCTTTTAGGACAGTTAAGAAAATGATGTTTGGTGTCTCTAAAACAGAACGCGCCCCCAATGGTGATGTCAGATATTGCTATTAAGTAAATAATGGTGAACTGTAATCCCGCACACAACCTGAAGACCGTGCTGGCGCTGTTTGTTTCTATTTATATCCAATTTTTCCATATTGGTCTACATAGGTAACATGGGTAAAATGCTGGATGATAAAAATTTATGCTGGCAGCCACTGTGGCGGTATTATATTCAGAGTGCACAAAGTGTAGCAGTATTATATTCAGAGTAAACAGAGAGTAGTATTATATTCAGAGTGCACAAAGTGTAGCAGTATTATATTCAGAGGGCACAGTGTGTAGCAGTATTATATTCAGAGTAAACAGAGAGTAGTATTATATTCAGAGTGCACAAAGTGTAGCAGTATTATATTCAGAGGGCTCAGAGTGTAGCAGTATTATATTCAGAGTGCACAAAGTGTAGCAGTATCATATTCAGAGGGTTGTTACGCCGAGTGCTCCGGGTCCCTGCTCCTCCCCGGAGCGCTCGCGGCGTTTCTCTCTCTGCAGCGCCCCGGTCAGACCCGCTGACCGGGAGCGCTGCACTGACATTGCCGGGGGGGATGCGATTCGAATAGCGGGACGCGCCCGCTCGCGAATCGCATCCCAAGTCACTCACCTGTCCCGGTCCCCGGCTGTCACGTCCTGGCGCGCGCGGCTCCGCTTCTTAGGGCGCGCGCGCACCAGCTCTCTAAGATTTAAAGGGCCAGTGCACCAATGATTGGTGCCTGGCCCAATCAGTCCAATTAGCTTCCATCTGCTCCTTGTCCATATAACCTCACTTCCCCTTCCCTTCCTTGCCGGATCTTGTTGCCTTTGTGCCTGGAGAAAGCGTCTATTGTGTTTGCCATTACTGTGTTACTGACCTCTTGCTATCACCATTGACTACGAATCTTGCCGCCTGCCCCGACCTTCTGCTACGTCTGACCTTGCCTCTCCCTAGTCCTTCTGTCCCACGCCTTCTCAGCAGTCAGCGAGGTTGAGCCGTTGCCGGTGGATACGACCTGGTTGCTACCGCCGCAGCAAGACCATCCCGCTTTGCAGCGGGCTCTGGTGAAAACCAGTAGCAACCTAGAACCGGTCCACCGACACGGTCCACGCCAATCCCTCGCTGACACAGAGGATCCACATCCAGCTAGCCGAATCATAACAAGGGTACAGTGTGTAGCAGTCTTATATGCAAAGGGTAAAGTGTGTGGCAGTATTATATTCAGAGGGGACAGTGTTTGGTATTATATTCAGGGGGCGCAGTGTGTGGCAGTATTATATTTAGAGGGCACAGTGTGTGGCAGTATTATATTAAGAGGGCACACTGTGTGGTATTATGTTCAGAGGGCAAAGTGTGTGGCAGTATTATATGCAGAGGGCACAGTGTGTGGCAGTAATATATTCAGAGGGCACAGTGTGTGGCAGTATTATATGCAGAGGACAGAATGTGTGGCAGTATTAAATTCAGAGGGCACAGTGTGTGGTAGTATTATATGCAGAGTGCACTGTGTGTGGCAGTGATATATTCAGAGGGCGCAGTATGTAGCAGTATTATATTCAGGGGGCTCAGTGTGTGGCAGTATTATACTCAGAGGGCACAGTGTGTGGTAGTATTATACTCAGGGGGCACAGTGTATGGCAGTATTATATTCAGAGGGCACAGTGTGTGGCAGTAGTATACTCAGAGGGCACAGTGTGTGACAGTATTATACTCAGAGGGCACAGTGTGTGGCAGTATTATACTCAGATGGCACAGTGTGTGGCAGTATTATACTCAGAGGGCACAGTGTGTGGCAGTATTATACTCAGATGGCACAGTGTGTGGCAGTATTATACTCAGAGGGCACAGTGTGTGGCAGTATTATACTCAGATGGCACAGTGTGTGGCAGTATTATACTCAGAGGGCACAGTGTGTGGCAGTAATATATTCAGAGGGCACAGTGTGTGGCAGTATTATATTCAGAGGGCACAGTGTGTGGCAGTATTATATTCAGAGGGCACAGAGAGTAGCAGTATTATATTCAGAGGGCTCAGTGTGTGGCAGTATTATACTCAGAGGGCACAGTGTGTGGCAGTATTATACTCAGGGGGCACAGTGTGTGGCAGTATTATATTCAGAGGGCACAGTGTGTGGCAGTAGTATACTCAAAGGGCACAGTGTGTGACAGTATTATACTCAGAGGGCACAGTGTGTGGCAGTATTATACTCAGATGGCACAGTGTGTGGCAGTATTATACTCAGAGGGCACAGTGTGTGGCAGTATTATACTCAGATGGCACAGTGTGTGGCAGTATTATACTCAGAGGGCACAGTGTGTGGCAGTATTATACTCAGATGGCACAGTGTGTGGCAGTATTATATTCAGAGGGCACAGTGTGTGGCAGTATTATATTCAGAGGGCACAGTGTGTGGCAGTATTATATTCAGAGGGCACAGTGTGTGGCAGTATTATATTCAGAGGGAACAGAGTGTAGCAGTATTATATTCAGAAGGCACAGTGTGTGGCAGTATTATATTCAGAGGGCACAGTGTGTGGCAGTATTATATTCAGAGGGCACAGTGTGTGGCAGTATTATATTCAGAGGGCACAGTGTGTGGCAGTATTATATTCAGAGGGCACAGTGCGCCAGCTTCAGCTACCTAAAGTGTGCAGGCTCTACAGGCCCAGCTGTAACATCTGTATGATGCCATGTATCCCAATCGCATCTCGTCTACCATGTCCTCTCACAGCGGCGGGGACAGGTGAGTATTACTTCCTATACCAGTGGTCTTCAACCTGCGGACCTCCAGATGTTGCAAAACTACAACCCCCGGCATGTTGGGAGTTGTAGTTTTGCAACATCTGGAGGTCCGCAGGTTGAAGATCACTGTCCTATACTTTACATTGTATTTGGTTCAGAATCTTTTTTTTTAAGATTTTCCTCCTTTAAAATTGGGAGCGTCTTATATGGCGAAAAATACGATAACTACAAAAACACAAACAACCGCTCCCAATGTGGAATAAAATAATTTCATTGTACAGACAATAATAAAAATAGATTTGCGATCATCCTCCCCCATCGTCCAGCACAAAATATGCAAAACAGATCCACGAGATAATCTCTTCTATTATATATTCCCTACGATTCATAACTATTTACGTTGTGCTGAATATAATGTATGTTATCCCCTCTGATCATCATCTTACAATCCACATACAGAACTAATCTACATGAAGGTTCAGTCACTGTATATTTAGTCACGGCCGTAAATGTTGGCACCCCTGAAATTTTTCTTTAAAATGAAGTATTTCTCACAGAAAAAAGCAAATTGGACATAATGTCACCAAACTCCAAAAATGGGCTGGACAAAATTATTAGCACCCTTAACTTAATATTTGGTTGCACACCCTTTGGAAAAAATAACTGAAATCAGTGTCTTCCTATAACCATCAATAAGCTCATTACACCTCTCAGCCGGAATGTTGGACCACTCTTCCTATAACCATCAATAAGCTTCTTACACCTCTCAGCCGGAATGTTGGACTCTTCCTTTACAAACTGCTCCAGGTCTCTTATTGGAAGGCGCCTTTTCCCAGCAGTAATTATAAGATCTCTCCACAGGTGATCAATGGGATTTATATCTGGACTCATTGCTGACACTTCAGAACTCTCCAGCGCTTTTTGACGTATGTTTGGGGTCATTGTCCTGCTGGAAGACCCAAGATCTCGGACGCAAACCCAGCTTTCTTACACTGGGCTGTACAGTGCGACCCAAAATCCATTGGTAATCCTCAGATTTCATGATGTCTTGTACACATTCAAGGCCCCCAGTGCCAGAGGCAGCAAAACAACCCAAAACCTCACTGACCTCCACCATATGTCACTGTAGGTTCTGTGTTCTTTTCTTTGTAGGCCTCATTCCGTTTCGGTAAACAGTAGAATGATTTGCTTTACCAAAAAGATCTATCTTGGTCTCATCTGTCCATGAGACATTTTCCCAGAAGGATTTTGGTTACTCAAGTTCATTTTGGCAAAATGTAGTCTTGCTTTTTTATGTCTCTGTGTCAGCAGTGGGGTCCTCCTGGGTCTCCTCCATTGTGGGGTCCTCCTGGGTCTCCTCCATAGTGGGGTCCTCCTGGGTCTCCTCCATAGTGGGGTCCTCCTGGGTCTCCTCCATAGTGGGGTCCTCCTGGGTCTCCTCCATAGTGGGGTCCTCCTGGGTCTCCTCCATAGTGGGGTCCTCCTAGGTCTCCTCCATAGTGGGGTCCTCCTGGGTCTCCTCCATAGTGGGGTCCTCCTGGATCTCCTCCATAGTGGGGTCCTCCTGGGTCTCCTCCATAGTGGGGTCCTCCTGGGTCTCCTCCATAGTGGGGTCCTCCTGGGTCTCCTCCACAGTGGGGTCCTCCTGGGTCTCCTCCATAGTGGGGTCCTCCTGGGTCTCCTCCATAGTGGGGTCCTCCTGGGTCTCCTCCATAGTGGGGTACTCCTGGGTCTCCTCCATAGCGTTTCATTTCATTTAAATGTCGACGGATAGTTTGTGCTGACACTGATGCTCCCTGAGCCTGCAGGACAGCTTGAATATCTTTGGAACTTGTTTGGGGCTGCTTATCCACCATCCGGACTATCCTGCGTTTACACTTTTCATCAATTTTTCTCTTCTGTCCACGCCCAGGGAGATTAGCTACAGCGCCATTTGTTGTAAACTTCGTGATAATGTTGCGCACTGTGGACAAAGACAAATCTAGATCTCTGGAGATGGACTTGTAACCTTGAGATTGTTGATATTTTTCAACAATTTGGTTCTCAAGTCCTCAGACAGTTCTCTTCTCCTCTTTCTGTTGTCCATGCTTAGTGTGGCACACACAGACACACAATGGAAAGACTAAGTGAACTTCTCTCCTTTTTATCTGCTTTCAGGTGGGATTTTTATATTGCCCGCACCTGTTACTTGACCCAGGTGAGTTTAAAGGAGCATCACATGCTTGAAACAATCTTATTTTTACACAATTTTGAAAGGGAGCCAATAATTTTGTCCGGCCCATTTTTAGAGTTTGGTGACATTATGTCCAATTTGGTTTATTTCCTCCATTTTTTGTTTAGTTCCAATACACACAAAGGGAATAAACATGTATATAGCAAAACATGTGTTACTGCAATCCTTTCCTGTGAGGAATACTTCATTTTATAGAAAAATATCGGGCGTGCCAACATTTACGGCCATGACTGTAATACATTACTTATCCTGTACTGATCCTGAGTTATATCCTGTATTATACTCCAGAGCTGTACTCACTATTCTGCTGGTGAGGTCACTGTGTACATACATTACATTACTTATCCTGTACTGATCCAGAGTTATATCCTGTATTATACTTCAGAGCTGCACTCACTATTCTGCTGGTGAGGTCACTGTGTACATACATTACTTATCCTGTACTGATCCTGAGTTATATCCTGTATTATACTCCAGAGCTGTACTCACTATTCTGCTGGTGAGATCGCTGTGTACATACATTACTTATCCTGTACTGATCCTGAGTTATATCCTGTATTATACTCCAGAGCTGCACTCACTAATCTGCTGGTGAGGTCACTGTGCACATACATTACATTACTTATACTGTACTGATCCTGAGTTATATCCTGTATTATACTCCAGAGCGACACTCACTATTCTGCTGGTGAGGTCACTGTGTACATACATTACATTACTTATCCTATACTGATCCTGAGTTATATCCTGTATTATACCCCAGAGCTGTACTCACTATTCTGCTGGTGAGGTCACTGTGTACATACATTACATTACTTATCCTGTACTGATCCTGCGTTATATCCTGTATTATACTCCAGAGCTGTACTCACTATTCTGCTGGTGAGGTCACTGTGTACATTACATTACATTACTTATCCTGTACTGATCCTGAGTTATATCCTGTATTATACTCCAGAGCTGTACTCACTATTCTGCTGGTGAGGTCACTGTGTACATACATTACATTACTTATCCTGCACTGATCCTGAGTTATATCCTGTATTATACATCCAGAGCTGTACTCACTATTCTGCTGGTGAGGTCACTGTGTACATACATTACATTACTTATCCTGTACTGATCCTGAGTTATGTACAGAATGTATCTCAGGATCAGTACAGAACATATATACAGTGGCCCTATTCCTGTAGATTATATGCTGTATACATCTTCTATTCTGATGATCAGAGGTGGACGGATCCTTTAACAATTAAAATGTAAAACAATGGCAATAAAACACCGGCACCAAATCGTGGTTAATACTGGTATGCCCCGGATGTGGGGTCCTCTGTATCCCCCGGATGTGTCGCTGATCCTGATCACAGTCATCTCAGTCATGCTGTGGGGTCACATGATGCTCAGGAATATACAATCATTGTCAGGTGACTACTAGGTGGGGGCCCCGTGCACCTCGCAGATATAACGTAAAAGTCGTTCACTAAAATCCAGTTTCTATCCTTATATACATAATAAGACATAAATAGAAGAAATTCTTTGTAAAACAAAAAAACAAAACAAACAAACATTAATTTAGTCAGTGAGTTGCATCTAGAGAACTTGAAGACCGACTGTCCACTAGGGGGAGACACAAGCTGATGACCTGCATCGCCTTTTCTTTCGTTGCGTTCGATTTAAATACTTAAGTGCACTTCAGTGTTTGCGTCATCGTATGCGCTTTAATTAGGAGAAGCGGAATGTACGGTCACCGCCACGTTCCTCCGCGAGTTGGTCACATGACGCTGCTGTGACAGGAAAGATCTCCCTGAGGAACCGGCCCCAGAATCCTTGCGTCCGGATAAACGAGACTCCATGGCGAACTTCTGGTGCTCGAGACTCTACAAAAGGAAAGAGATCTAAGTATCAATGTCATAACCATCTATCTAATATCTATCTCATATCTATCTATCTATCTATCTCATATCTATCTATCTCATATCTATCTATCTATCTATCTCATATCTATCTATCTCATATCTATCTATCTCATACCTATCTATCTATCTGATATCTATCTATCTGATATCTATCTATCTATCTCATATCTATCTATCTATCTCATATCTATCTATCTCATATCTATATATCTATATATCTATCTATCTATCTATCTATCTCATATCTATCTCATATCTATCTATCTCATATCTATCTATCTCATATCTATCTATCTCATATCTATCTATCTCATATCTATCTATCTCATATCTATCTCATATCTATCTATCTCTCATATCTATCTATCCCATATCTATCTATCCATCTCATATCTATCTATCGATCTATCTATCTATCTATCCATCTCATATCTATCTATCTCATATCTATCTATCTATCTCATATCTATCTATCTCATATCTATCTATCTATACATCTCATATCTATCTATCCATCTCATATCTATCTATCCATCCCATATCTATCTATCCCATATCTATCTATCCATCCATCCCATATCTATCTATCTAATATCTATCTATCTCATATCTATCTATCTCATATCTATCTATCCAAAGGATAGAGGATAAGTTATAGATCCCAGCACGATCTCCTGAACGGGGCCCCGACGTTCCAACCCTGCAGGAATCTGCCACCATACATCTCTATGGGATACACGTAGGGGGTGTGTTGGCCACCGCTCCGTGTGAGGGTCGGCATGCCCCCATCCAGCAGACTGCTGGGGCCCTGTTCAGGAGATCGCGGGGGGGGGGGGGGGGGGGGGGGGGGGGGGGAGGGGGTACCCCCCCCACGATCTATAACCTATCCGTTCGGATAGGGGATAAGTTATCTTTCACCACAGAACTTCTTTAATGAATCCACATATAAAATTTTGAAACATGACCCTCGGTATGAGATGGAGTGCAAGGTCAGGTGGATCCTACAGGAGGCGCTGTCCACAAGGTTGATGGATGAGGCACTGTATCAGGACAAGACCCCACTACTATACATACTCCCCAAGACACATAAAACACTGGTGGACCCTCCCGGAAGGATTATGGTCTCCATCCATCAAAGACATATATACATTTTATTGTAGACCAGGAGTTACACAGCTGGGCCCAGATCTTACATAAGAGACACATCGCTGTGACTGATCAGTAATCCTATCAGTTGCCATCTATACACTTCAATGCCCCATACACAAGGGATCGGAGCGGTTCAAGATGCCATTACCCCTGACTTCCCTCCTGACCAGGTCTTGTTTCTTATTACTCCGTCTAGTCAATAACTATTTTGCTTTGATGGACCAATTCTATGCCCAAATAGCGGGCACAGCGATGGGCGCAAATGTGGCACCTACATATGCCAATATCTCCATCGCTGCCCTTGAGGAAACGTCTATCTATGTGTCGCGCCATGTGCTGTGGTGGTTGCAGTACATAGACGACGTGTTCCTCATCTGGAATGGCAAAGAAGCAGAAATATTTTTGGACTAAAATTTTTTACGTTTACACCGTTAACATGATATTTTGATTGTTCGGACATCTACGCAAGCGGTGATACCAAATATGTTTATTTAAAAAAAAATCGTAAAACCGGAAAAAGGGACAATTTTCATTTTTATTGGGGGAGGAGATTTTTCACTTTTTTTTGTACTTTTTTTATTTTTATTTTTCAACTTTTTTTTTTTTAACACTTTTTATGTTCCCATAGGGGACTATCTATAGCAATCAGCACTGATCAGTATTATCGGTCATCTTCTGCTCTGGTCTGCTCGGTCTCAGACCAGAGCAGAAGACCCCATGAGACAGCCGGGGGCAGGTGAGGAGACCGCCGTCTGCCATTACAGAGGATCGGATCCCCGCGGCAGGGGATAGGGGATAAGATGCTTGATCACAGGGGACCTGCCGCTGGGAAACGCCCCATTCTATGCGGGGCTGTGCCTCCAGTCTGAGGACGTAACCCCACGCCCCCTCGTGACATCATGCCACGCCCCTCTATTCACGTCTACGGTCGTCACACCTTCTACCTTAGACATGAATGGAGGGGACATGGCGTGATGTCACGAGGGGTGTGGCTTACAGCATTAGGTCCTGTATACTGCTGTATTCTCTCACCTTGTTGTACCACGCCGTCACTATAAGCTTCTCCTCGTACTCTCGGAGTTTCGCCTGCTGACACTCGGCCTGTTTGGAGAGGAGGATAGGAGTTATAATCCTGTGCTGAGTGGAGGCGACCATCACATGGGCTGTACAGTAACGATACTAGTAGTCGGTGACCACCATGTTCCGCCGCTCACCTCCAGGTGCTCGATCCGCCGGTCCTTTTCGGTCATCTGCTTCCTCAGCAACATTATTTCGGCTGAGGCCGGGTTCAGTTTAGGATCTAAAGTCTTTATTACCTAAAAAGAGAACAAACCGATACATGCGATGACATCATAAGGCGCAGGCTCTCCAGTTATCGCAAAACTACAACTTCTATCACTGAAGGCTGTAAGGCAAGGTTTCCCAACCAGTGTGCCTCCAGCTGTTGCAAAACTACAACTCCTAGCATGCCCGGACAGCCTTTGGCTGTCCGGGCATGCTGGGAGTTGTAGTTTTACAACAGCTGGAGGGCCACAGGTTGGGGAACACTTCCCTACACTAACATGGAGTAAAATTTCAATCATTCAGCATCAATCAGGCACCACCATGGCCTCCCTCCGCCCCCTTACGCTCACATTTCTGGCCTTTTCCAGGTAAATCTTGTAACGGTCTTCCATGGCTTTCATGTCTTCGTCCTTCTTGCGCAGAGCCGCCTCCAGCTCCTCGACTCGCTGAGCTGTGTGAAAAAATGGAGGATTTGTTACAGGAAGATAGTTCTGCTTGATTCTACAGCTCCCATAGAACTCAATATTAAATCTGTCTTCAAAGAGCTCCCCCTAGAGGTGACTGCGGACAGTTAGAATTTTAAGTCTATGAAGGGAATGATTTGGAGCTCTGTTTGAGAAAATCAGACGCATGTACAGATTTATTCTGAATAATTTGTAAGGGTGCGCTTCTCTTTAATCCTATCACTAGATGGCGCCATCAGCTGTACTTACCACTCTGATCTGCTGCGTCGGGTTCCAGGTCTTCAAGCTGTTCTTTCTTGGTCTCTATGGCATCGTGAACCTCCTTTAACTTTTCCCTGCAAGAGAAATATTGGTCACTACTTAGCATATATATATATATATATATATATATATATAAATATATATATATATATATATATATATATATATGTATACATATTCTATTTATTTATGTATATATTTGTGTATATATGTATATACATACATATATATATACACATACATATATATATATATATATATATATATATATATATTATATACATATATACACACACACACACACACATTTTATTTTTATTTATTCATGTATTTATTTTGTGCCCTTATTTGCATAACCCAATACTTACATTTGTGCTTCGATTTTCTTTTTCAATGTGTTGGACTGAAAGAACAAGTAAGAGACATTAGATATGAAGTGGAGACGACCACAGGAGGCTGAGATGATTTTTATTTTCAGTGTTACAAGTCAGACTTACTCCAGCCCCTTCTGCTTCGCTGCCCTGATTCTGTAAGGATTTCTGGAGATCCGCAATCTGAAGCTGCAGTTCCTCCACACGCCCCAGGTTAAGCCTGTAAGAACGGAAGATATTATTGGTGATGATATTCATGCATTTACAGCAAAGAATCACAATTTCATCAAAACTTGCAAAGTTTAACATAAAATACTGTAAAAGATGTAGTTCCACCGTTTGGTCCCTAGATGTCAGCAGAGAACATAGGAATCTATAGAGCCCCCATGTCCTGCATTGATTGACTGCACTGTCACCTGTAAAACGTTCCAGCATGTTTACTGACACAAAGGCACGGAGCATCCACTGATCAAAACACTACACAACCCCCTTTCTTTACCACAACATAACTACGCTTTGACTGTTTTTGCACAGTCTAGATGAGAGCTAAGTTATATCCCTGGCCATTTAACCCATTAGATGTCACGGTCAATAGTGACCATGGCATCTAAGGGGTCCCTTTGTAACCCCATTGGCGTCCCCTGCAACACAACCGAAAGTTTTGTCATGGCTGCCAGGTACCTAACAAATCCCCCCTCCAAGTCTGTGTATATGCCAATTATAAAAGGGCCTAATAGGCTGCATGTCAGCAAAAAAGCTATACGTGCAATACGTGTTGACACCCTGGACCTCACTATTAGTCAGTGGGGGTCGGGTTTATCCCAGTTCATCTCATGGCTTCAATTTTGAATGTGAAAAGAGCCCAACCCCATGAAAGGACAGGACAGAATCCCAGCAGCAGGATGTGGCCCCCGGCTCACCGGTTCTCCGTTTCCAGCTCGCTCATCTTCCTCTGTTTCTCCTCCAGCTGGACCTGCAGATCTGCGATGCGCTCGTTCTCCGATCCTTCCTGCTGAACCTGCAGCATCTTATTCTCGTGCTGAAGTCGGATGAACATCTCCCTGCAGGGGAAACAGAAACATATATATATATAGCTATAACCCAAGAGGGCACTGATAGTTGTCACTATATAGACACTGGATATAAAAATGGAGTTCACACTGCAAGATACATGTAAGGCCGTGTTATCTAACCAGGGAGCCTCCAGCTGTTAGAAAACTACAATTCTGAGCATGCCTGGACAGCCGTTTATTATATATACATATATATATATATATATATATATATATATATCTATGGGGTGGACTCACTTATGGGAGATATATATCAATTCATGTGATCTGCGCTCTATTGGCACAGTCTGCTGCAGACAGGCTCTATTAATAGAAGAGGATCAGGGAAGGCAAGGTGCGCCCTCCGGCTTCCAGAACAGTGGATCACAATTTCACCTCACTACTCACCGATATTCCACCGGCAGGAGCTCAGCAGCGAGATTGTCGTTGTCCTTGAAGCTGGAATCTCCTATGGGAAATACAAAAAGACAAATTCTCTGTATTATCTACGCGAGTCCAATCCCTAGCGCAGCAAAGTAACCAGGACCCGCTACAGCAATAGTGATTTATAGTGAGCAAGCGACAGCGATAGCGATTGATAGTGATAGCAACAGTGATTTATAGTGAGACAGTGATAAGGATAGTGATTTATAGTGAGCAAGCAAATTCTCTGTATTATCTACGGGAGTCCAAAATAACCAGCACCCGTTACAAGATAGTAATAGTGATTTATAGAGAACCAGTGTTAGCGATAGTGATTCATTGTGAGTTAGTAATAGCGATAGTGATTTATAGTGAGCTGGTGATAGAGATCATGATTTATAGTGAACAGGTGATAGCTATAGTAATTTAGTGAGCCAGTGAAAGCGATAGTGATCTATAGTGAGCAGGTGATAGCGGTAGTGATTTATAGTGAGCAGGTGATAGCGGTAGTGATTTATAGTGAGCAGGTGATAGCGATAGTGATTTGTAGTGATGGAGATTTAGAGTGAGCCAGTAATAGTGATTTATAGTAAACCAATGATAGCGATTATGATGATAGTGATTCATAGAGAGTAAGTGATAGCGATAGTGATTTGTAGTGAGCAAGTGAAACAGATAGTGATTTATAGTGAGCCAGAAATAGCGATAGTGATTTATAGTGAGCCAGTCATAGAGATAGTGACTTATAGTGAGTCAGTGATAGTGATAACAATAGTGATTTGTAGTGAGCCAGTCATAGAGATAGTGACTTATAGTGAGTCAGTGATAGTGATAACAATAGTGATTTGTAGTGAGCCAGTCATAGAGATAGTGATTTATAGTGAGCCAGTGATAGCGATAGTGATTTGTAGTGAGCAAGTGATAACGATAGTGATTTGTAGTGAGCCAGTCATAGAGATAGTGACTTATAGTGAGTCAGTGATAGCAATAGTGATAGCGATAGTGATTTATAGTGAGCCAGTCATAGAGATAGTGATTTATAGTGAGTCAGTGATAGCAATAGTGATAACAATAGTGATTTATAGTGAGCAAGTCATAGAGATAGTGATTTATAGTGAGCCAGAAATAGCGATAGTGATTTATAGTGAGACAGTCATAGAGATAGTGATTTATAGTGATGGAGATGTATAGTGAGCCAGTAATAGTGATTTATAGTAAGTCAATGATAGCGAGTGATTCATAGAGAACAAGTGATAGTGATAGTGATTTGTAGTGAGCCAGTCATAGAGACAGTGATTTATAGTGAGCCAGTCATAGAGACAGTGATTTATAGTGAGCCAGTCATAGAGACAGTGATTTATAGTGAGCCAGTCATAGAGACAGTGATTTATAGTGAGCCAGTCATAGAGACAGTGATTTATAGTGAGCCAGTCATAGAGACAGTGATTTATAGTGAGCCAGTCATAGAGACAGTGATTTATAGTGAGCCAGTCATAGAGACAGTGATTTATAGTGAGCCAGTCATAGAGACAGTGATTTGTAGTGAGCCAGTCATAGAGACAGTGATTTATAGTGAGACAGTCATAGCGATAGTGATTTATAGTGAGCCAGTCATAGAGACAGTGATTTATAGTGAGCCAGTGATAGCGATAGTGATTTATAGTGATGGAGATGTATAGTGAGCCAGTAATAGTGATTTATAGTAAGTCAATGATAGCGAGTGATTCATAGAGAACAAGTGATAGTGATAGTGATTTGTAGTGAGCCAGTCATAGAGACAGTGATTTATAGTGAGCCAGTGATAGAGACAGTGATTTATAGTGATGGAGATGTATAGTGAGCCAGTAATAGAGACAGTGATTTGTAGTGAGACAGTCATAGAGATAGTGATTTATAGTGATGGAGATGTATAGTGAGCCAGTAATAGTGATTTATAGTAAGTCAATGATAGCGAGTGATTCATAGAGAACAAGTGATAGTGATAGTGATTTGTAGTGAGCCAGTCATAGAGACAGTGATTTATAGTGAGCCAGTCATAGAGACAGTGATTTATAGTGAGCCAGTCATAGAGACAGTGATTTATAGTGAGCCAGTCATAGAGACAGTGATTTATAGTGAGCCAGTCATAGAGACAGTGATTTATAGTGAGCCAGTCATAGAGACAGTGATTTATAGTGAGCCAGTCATAGAGACAGTGATTTATAGTGAGCCAGTCATAGAGACAGTGATTTATAGTGAGCCAGTCATAGAGACAGTGATTTGTAGTGAGCCAGTCATAGAGACAGTGATTTATAGTGAGACAGTCATAGCGATAGTGATTTATAGTGAGCCAGTCATAGAGACAGTGATTTATAGTGAGCCAGTGATAGCGATAGTGATTTATAGTGATGGAGATGTATAGTGAGCCAGTAATAGTGATTTATAGTAAGTCAATGATAGCGAGTGATTCATAGAGAACAAGTGATAGTGATAGTGATTTGTAGTGAGCCAGTCATAGAGACAGTGATTTATAGTGAGCCAGTGATAGCGATAGTGATTTATAGTGATGGAGATGTATAGTGAGCCAGTAATAGAGACAGTGATTTGTAGTGAGCCAATCATAGAGACAGTGATTTATAGTGAGCCAATCATAGAGACAGTGATTTATAGTGAGCCAGTGATAGAGACAGTGATTTATAGTGAGCCAGTCATAGAGACAGTGATTTATAGTGAGCCAGTCATAGAGACAGTGATTTATAGTGAGCCAGTCATAGAGACAGTGATTTATAGTGAGCCAGTCATAGAGACAGTGATTTATAGTGAGCCAGTGATAGTGATAACAATAGTGATTTATAGGGAGCCAACGATAGCCCGAGAGATATTGATGTCACCACACGCTGGTGGAGTCTATCAGCTCACAGCATCACTGACAGCCCCATACAGGGCATGGAGCGCCCCCTAATGTTAGGCAGTATGCCCTTCAGTACCCACCAGACTGATTGAGGTGATCCTGCTGCACCAGGGAACATCGCAGCTCCTCATTGGTTTCCTTCAGAGCGTCCCGCTGGACAATGATTCTCTATGTAACGGAGGGAAAAAATATAATAATAAAAACTATAAATTATAATAATTAATTAAATAAAGTGAACTTGTCGCTTTAAAAACCTTTTGGCTTGTCCTAGATCAGTGTTTTCCAACAAGTATGCCTCCAGCTGTTGCAAAACTAAAACTTCCAGCATGCCCGGACAGCCAACGGCTGTCCGGGCATGCTGGGAGTTGTAGTTTTGCAACAGCTGGAGTCACGCTGGCTTGGAAACACTAAATTAGAGACATGTAAAAAGTTTTGATCAGTAAGGGTGTAAGGGTCCAGACCCCGACCGATCACTAGAATGAGCCACCTTTGCGCTGGTAACCAAGACAGTCCTGTAGACTTACACTGCCTGGGCCAAGTGGTGCAAAGCTGGGAAACAACGCACATAGGACGCTCTTTTTCCAGCTTATGCTAGCAATCGGTGAGGGTCTGAACATTTAGACCCCGATGGATCAAAACGTTTGTCTCTTCAACATGTCAGAAGTTTCTTAAAGTGACAGTATCCATAAAAAAAAAAAAAAAAAAAAAGACAAACAAAAAACATGCACATATGACATTTCCTGAGCGTATCCTATGGTCCCTAAAGATAAACAGCATGTGGGGGCCCGAAGAATTGTCATTTACTATTACAATGGACCCTACTGGCCCCAGGCCTGATACCTCTTTCTCTTTTACTAGCGCTTCCTGCTTCTCATTGAGTCGCGTCATGTCGTAGGCCAAGGTGTCCGCTCGCTTGCTTTCCATCGACAGCTTGGTGTGCAGATCCTGGACCTGTGGAGAGAAGGAAAAGAGTGATAAGCAAAGGTCTTGTCCTGCAGAACCACCTGTAATCAGAAGCGGCACTGTGCGGGTGAAGCTAAGAAGAGAACGCAGTGCTAAACCGGTGCTCCGTCTCCTTTATTCTCACAATTAAGTGGGGGTAACAATAGTGATTTATAGTGAGAAAGTGATAGAGACAGTGATCTATACAGTATATCTCACAGGAAAGGATTGCAGTAACACATGTTTTGCTATACACATGTTTATTCCCTTTGTGTGTATTGGAACTAAACCAAAAAAGGAGGAAAAAAAAGCAAATTGGACATAATGTCACCAAACTCCAAAAATGGTCTGGACAAAATTATTGGCACATTTAACTTAATATTTGGTTGCAGACCCTTTGGAAAAAATAAGTGAAATCAGTGTCTTCCTATAACCATCAATAAGCTTCTTACACCTCTCAGCCGGAATGTTGGACCACTCTTCCTATAACCATCAATAAGCTTCTTACACCTCTCAGCCGGAATGTTGGACCACTCTTCCTTTACAAACTGCTCCAGGTCTCTTATTGGAAGGCGCCTTTTCCCAACAGTAATTATAAGATCTCTCCACAGGTGATCAATGGGATTTAGATCTGGACTCATTGCTGCCACTTCAGAACTCTCCAGCGCTTTGTTGCCATGCATTTCTGGGGCTTTTTGACGTATGTTTGGGGTCATTGTCCTGCTGGAAGACCCAAGATCTCAGACGCAAACCCAGCTTTATGACACTAGGCTGTACAGTGCGACCCAAAATCCATTGGTAATCCTCAGATTTCATGATGTCTTGTACACATTCAAGGCCCCCAGTGCCAGAGGCAGCAAAACAACCAAAACATCACTGACCTCCACCATATGTCACTGTAGGTACTGTGTTCTTTTCTTTGGAGGCCTCATTCCGTTTCGGTAAACAGTAGAATGATGGGCTTTACCAAAAAGCTCTATCTTGGTCTCATCTGTCCACAAGACGGTTTCCCAGAAGGATTTTGGTTACTCAAGTTCATTTTGGCAAAATGTAGTCTTGCTTTTTTATGTCTCTGTGTCAGCAGTGAGGTCCTTCTGGGTCTCCTCCATAGTGGGGTCCTCCTGGGTCTCCTCCATAGTGGGGTCCTTCTGGGTCTCCTCCATAGTGGGGTCCTCCTGGGTCTCCTCCATAGTGGGGTCCTCCTGGGTCTCCTCCATAGTGGGGTCCTCCTGGGTCTCCTCCATAGTGGGGTCCTCCTGGGTCTCCTCCATAGTGGGGTCCTCCTGGGTCTCCTCCATAGTGGGGTCCTCCTGGGTCTCCTCCATAGTGGGGTCCTCCTGGGTCTCCTGCCATAGAGTTTCATTTAAATGTTGATGGATAGTTCGCGCTGACACTGAGGTTCCCTGAGCCTGCAGGACAGCTTGAATATCTTTGGAACTTGTTTGGGGCTGCTTATCCACCATCCGGACTATCCTGCATTGACACCTTTCATCAATTTTTCTCTTCCGTCCACGCCCAGGGAGATTAGCTACAGTGCCATGGGTTGTAAACTTCTTGATAATGTTGCGCACTGTGGACAAAGGCAAATCTAGATCTCTGGAGATGGACTTGTAACCTTGAGATTGTTGATATTTTTCCACTATTTTGGTTCTCGAGTCCTCAGACAGTTCTCTTCTCCTCTTTCTGTTCTCTTCTCCTCTTTCTGTTCTCTTCTCCTCTTTCTGTTGTCCATGCTTAGTGTTGCACACACAGACACACAATGCAAAGACTAAGTGAACTTCTCTCCTTTTTATCTGCTTTCAGGTGGGATTTATATATTGCCCGCACCTGTTACTTGCCCCAGGTGAGTATAAAGGAACATCACATGCTGGAAACAATCTTATTTTTCCACAATTTTGAAAGGGAGCCAATAATTTTGTCCGGACCATTTTTGGAGTTTGGTGACATTTTGTCCAATTTGCTTTTTTTCCTCCTTTTTTGGTTTAGTTCCAATACACACAAAGGGAATAAACATGTGTATAGCAAAACCTGTGTTACTGCAATCCTTTCCTGTGAGGAATACTTAATTTTCTTGAAAAATTTCAGGGGTGCCAAAATTTACGGCCATGACTGTAGTGAGCCAGTGATAGTGATTTATAGTGAGCAAGTAATAAGAATAGTGATTTATAGTTAGCCAGTGATAGAGATAGTGATTTATAGTGAGCCGGTGATAGCGATAGTGATTGATAGTGAGCCGGTGATAGAGATAGTGATTTATAGTGATAGTGATAGTGATTTATAGCGATAGTGATTGATAGTGAGCCGGTGATAGCGCCAGTGATAGCGATAGTGATTTATAGTGAGCAAGTAATAAGGATAGTGATTTATAGTGAGCCACTGTGCAGGTAAAACTCAGAAGAGAACACAGCACTAAACCAGTGTTGCATCTCCTTCATTCTAACAATTAATGGGGGGGCCCCAGAGATCGGATCCCACTGATAATAAAGATATGGCACAGAAGTGAGGGACCCCCAGATATACTCACTCACACAATACCCCCTAATGTTTCCCATAAACCACATACAGGACCGGCAGAATGAGACACAGGATCCTGAGCAGAACCTTAAAGCTCCTATGGAAAGTCCACATCCTACTGAGATGACCCCTGGTCAGCACCGTGCGCTCTTACCTGCCGTTTGTACGTCTCCAGCTGCGCACGCGCGGCGTTGGCCTTCTTCAGCTCCTCCTCCAGGCTGACCGTATTGTGCATGTACATTAGGTTTGTGTCTTCCAGGGATTTCACTTGTCTCCGCAGGTCGTTCAGGTCCTCCAGTTTCTTGCGGTAGGAATCCAGCGTAGTTTCCAGCTTTGCCGCTTTATCAGCCGTAGTTCTGCCAGAGGGATAAGAAGGAGTCATTGTGCCACGAGAAAATATTTGCTCTGGACCCCACCAATCATAAAGTGACAGTATATATTAACGTAGGGGTACGTTTACACATGCGTATTTTGCTACAAATTTTCTGCTGCTTATTTTATTATTGGCAGCAGAAAATCAGCAGCATGTGTAAAGATACCCTAAGGGCTGGTTTACACAGAAGGATTTTATTGCGAATTAGCAGTATGTTTCCTGCTGTGAGTTTCAATGGGAGTCTGTTGCAGGAAATTCTGATGCGGAAAGTCTGATGCAGACATCAGCAGAAAATATGCTGCGTGTTTTCTAAAAAATCCAGTATGTGTGAATACACCCTAACGGTACGTTCACAAGGGCAGAATCTTTTCTCTGCGTCTTTTTTTCACAGACAAATTTCCACAGCAGAAAATCCACAGCAGATTACATTGAAATTGGTAGAAAAATAAACTGCAGAGAATCTGTCCATTCACTTGTCCTTATTTTTTTATGCAGATTTGCTGCAGCAGATTTTGCTGCCCATTGACTTCAACAGTAAGCAAAATATGTTGCAGCAAATCTGCAGCAGAAAATAAGGACGTGTGAATGTACCCTAAGGGTTCTTTCACAAGTACATAATTTGTAGCTGAAAATCTGCAAGTGGATTATGTTGCTAACCATTGATTTATATAGGCCTGCAAGTCTGCTGCACATTTTTTGCTGTGGAAAATGTGCAGCAGTTTATGTACATGTAAACCTGTGGAATTTCCGCAACATATTTTGCTATTATTGACTTCAATGGGTCCCACAGATAAATATGCAAATCTGCCTCTACTGCAGATTTTCTGCTGACCCATTGAAGTCAGTGGATTTTCCACAGCAAATATGCTGCAGAAATTCCGCAGGTAATCTGCCCTTGTGAACGTTCCCTTTGCTCACATGCGTATTTTGCTGCAGATTTTCTGCCGGTAAATCAACGATAAAATCTGCTGCAGAAAATCAGCAGAAAAATATGCACATGTAAACGTAAACTAAAGGTGTCATATAAAAATACATAGAAATAGTGCTGTGTGCACATTTGTCTCTCTGTTACCTAAGAACATCAATTTCATCCTTCAGGGCTCTGGACTCCTCGGCCAGGCTTGCCAGCTCATCGTTCCGGTTCTGCGTCTCGATAAGCTGCCTCTCCAGTTCCTCGCAGTGCACCCGGTAGTCATCCTTTGCAGCTTCAAGTCTGTCAGTGGAACCAAAAAGAAGGTTTAGGCCATTGTTCACACAGGCTGGAAATGCTGCAGGTTTTCTGCAGTGGAAAAAAAATCCACAGCATTTCTGCAGGTAAATCTAAAGATGCAAATCTGCTGATTTGTGATTTTTTTTATTTGTTGCGGCAGGAATCCTGTAAATATCTCAGAGTCATTGAGGGAATTTAGAATCTGTTTTACTGTTTTTGTGGTGTTGATCTGTACTGGTTGATGTTTAGAGACTTTTCATTGCGTCTTTTGCTTTAGATGCTTTTTGTAATATTGTGCAGCTCAGCCTCAGCCTGGTGAACTTTTTGCAGGGGTCATGAATCTATTGTGCGCGACTTGTTGCACAATTTGTCTCTACACCAGCCCAGACTTATATAAGGTTAGGTTTCAGCTTGTTTTATTCGCCTGTTTTTTGGATTAAGAAAAAAAGAAAAACGCAGGAAAGAACACCAAAAAAACTGGCCCTGCATTTATGCATTTTTTTTCTTGCGGTTTTACTTTTGTGTGAAAATTGCTTTTTTTTTTTTTATCTTTTGGCAATTTTTCCCGTTCCTTATTTTTTTTTTTACTTGCCAGAAACAAAACCGAATAAAAATTTAAAAACAAAAAATAAAACCCACATTGTGTTCTTTCTGTTGTTGTTTTTTTCTCTCCCATAGACTTCTATAGGAGAAAAATGCCAGGTTTTCTGTGAAAAAACACCATAGTGTCAACATGCTGCAGCTTTGAAAAACTACAAATGAGCCTAAAAATGCAGAAAAAACACCAAAGAGAAAAGCGCCAAGTGGGTATGTGTAATGTGTACTAGCACCATACTTTTTATATACCATTCAACCATTTAAAGGGGTACTCCGCCAGAAAACATCTTATCCCCTATCCAAAGAGGACCCCCGCAACCTCTGCTGCGGCACCCCAGTCATCCGGCATAGACATGAATGGAGGGGGCGTGGCGTCACGCCACGCCCCCTCCATTCATGTCTATGCCGGATGACTGGGGTGCCGATGCAGAGATCGCGGGGGTCCTCTTTGGATAGGGGATAAGATGTTTTCAGGCGGAGTACCCCCTTTAATAAATTTGGCGCATGTACACATTACCACCACATAAATTTAAAGTGTAGAAAAAAATCGTTCACCCACACCGCCCTGAATAAACTCCCTCACAATGTATTTAAAATCCACAGTTGTTCTCCAGATCCACAGGGGATTAATTGCAGATCTTGACTTCGACAGGGAAAATGTACAATACATTTGCAACATATTCTCCAACAAAGAATTAAAGGGGTACTCCGGAGGAAAAAATATATAATTCAAATAAACTGGTGCCATAAAGTTATACAAATTTGTAAATTACTTCTATATAAAAATCTTAATCCTTCCTGTACTTATCAGCTGCTGTATGCTCTACATGAAGTTGTGTAGTTCTTTCCAGTCTGACCACAGTGCTCTCTGCTGACACTCTTTTTATTAGAAAAATACAAAACTTATCAAATACAAAACACAAAGCAAGCTTAACCAGCTATAACATAAATAAGAAATACTCTAGAACCAAAAACAAAACCTCATGAACAAAACCCTGCCTAACCGGCCAGCCCAGCTTTACTGAGATACTAAAATACTAAGATATTAAAATATGCCCAAAATATCTAATCAAACACTCACACACTTACCGAAAATGAACATAAGAAAAATAAATAAATAAATAAAATAGCACAACTTGGCTTGTCAAAATATAAACATAAAAGTTATCATTATCCGACTATAACTCAAAACCATCCATACTTGGGAACACGCAACAAGAAAACTAAACAGAAACGTAGCAAGCACACCTAAAAAAAAAATTAAAAAAAAAAAAAACTATATTTTTTTTTACTTTTTTTTAATATTTTTTATTTTTTTTTATTTTTTATATCTTTTTAATCTTTATACATATACATATACATACACACACATATATATATATATATATATATATATATAGATATATACATATACATATATACACACACAAACAAAAACTATAATAGTAATAATAATAATCATCAAAATAATCATATCACACATACATTCACTTACAAAACGTCCAAATTAACTGGATCCTCTATCCGGGACTAATGAAAATACCAAAGAAAACATAAAACAGACCAAATAACTGAAATAAACTAAATAAACCACATATCAACACAGCAACTGGTCCGGCTACCATAACGCTGAAACAATATGAAACAATATAGATATAACACAATATAGGTACAAAATTACTAAATATACTATATAAATAAAATAGAATATAAACAAAATATATGCACTACAGAAAACCCCTACAAAATCAATAGAAAACCCTACGAAAAACCCTACACTAAAACTGTACCCTCACCCACACCACCCCTCCTGTACATGGGTCAGAGTCCATACCGTTCTTACAGTTCACAAAGTCCAGTCCTTAACTGACCCATGTCAGGTCCCCCAAAGATGAACACCACCACCCACAAGCACACCCTCCCCACCTAGCACTCCTCCCAACCAACTTATACACAAACTTATACACACTGAACCACAACCCACTTTAGGCCCAAGTTTGGTCGCCTGTAAGCCCTTCATACCATATCAGCTTAAAAACAAAACAAAAAACTAGCGTGCACATGCATCAGCCCACCACCAGGGAGAAGGATGGCAGACTTGATACATTCAAAATAATTTTACACTCTTTCCCTAACTCCCCCTACAATTCTCCCTAATCCTATCCCTTCATTCAAACTAACCCTGTTCTCATCCTATCTCTGTCCCTCTGACACTGTCCCTAACCAAAATAAAGGTACTCTACCTAAAAGGTCTAGTACCTAGGGCACATCAAAGGAAAACCCTCTCCATAGGAGAGAAGCCCTACTGGTACCAAGACTGCCATGCTCCAAAGACCTGATCTTCCCAAGGTCACCGGTGATGTTCCTACAGACCTCCACCTCGGAGAGGATTTTCTGTTGGGTCGACACTAAACACCGTGCATTCCACGTGTAGTACCTAACCACTAAACTGACTAAGAATAAAGTGCCCCGATCTCGGCCACCCAGGTTCCTGAATGCCCCATAAGCCCACTCCTGATAGGTAAGGCCGGCAAGTTGACTCCAGCCGATGGAAGCGCCCACCCTGTTGTAAACTCCTATATTAAAGGGACAATGAAGCAGGAAATGGTCCATGCTTTCCAGCGTGTCCCCGCACTCTTCTCGGGGACACCCCCGGTCATCAGAGTTCCTACACTTCAAATTGTCCCTCACATATAGCTTCCCCTGAAAGCAGCGCCAGGCCAAGTCCCAAAACTTCTGGGGGATCCTTTTCATGTTTAAAAGGTACAACCCCACCCTCAGATCCCGACCTGGGCAGTCCCTGAGCGCCAGAGGCTTCTGGAAGTGGGTCAACAGAACCCGTTTGTCAAGGAACTGCCTTGACTGGGTCCTGATCTCCCACACTCCCAGACCCCACCGACGTATCGCCTTCAGAGTCGGGGTAGCGTAAGCCGGAAGATATCCATGGGGCGTACGGAGGTCCTTCACTTGCCCTCCTGTCTCCCATTCCTGGAAGAAAGGCCGAAACCATTCCCTACAGGAGAGTACCCACGGAGAAGCCCTCTCTGACCAGAGGTTTGAGATGTTAGCTTTCAAGAAGGTGTTGGTTAAGAACACCACAGGGTTTACCATAGATAAACCCCCTAGTCTCCTCGTGCGGTACGTAACCTCCCTCTTGACTAGGTTCATCCTGTTCCCCCATAACAGTTGGAAAAACAGGCTGTAGACCCTAGTGTAGTAAGCCTCTGGCAGGATACATACGCTGCCCAGATAGATAAACAAGGGGAGCAGGTACGATTTGATCAGGTGTACCCTTTCCCTGAGGGTCATAGACCAACCCTTCCACTGGTCCACCTTCTGAGTGGCATCCTGGAGCTTACCATCCCAGTTTTTGGTGGAATAATCATCCTGGCCGAATATGATGCCCAACACTTTTGCTGACTCTTGGGGCCCTGGAAGGGTGTCCGGGAGATCAAACGTGGGATCTCCCCCTCCCAGCCAGAGACTCTCACACTTATCCCGGTTGATCTTAGACCCGGATGCCTCCGAGTAGCGGTCCACTTCCGACATCACCACATCAACCTCCTCTCGCGAGGACACGAAAATGGTGACATCGTCAGCGTACGCCACCACTCTCTGGGCGACATCCAGCTCTGCCAGGTTCATCCCGACTCCCGCCAACGGCCCACAATCTACCCTCCGGACGAAGGGATCGATTGCGAACACGTATAACAGCGGGCTCAAAGGACAACCCTGACGGACTCCGGACCCCACCTCAAAAGAGCGGCCAGACCAACCGTTCACCAGTGGGAAACTCTCTGCCCCTGCATACAAGATCTTAAGCCAATTCACAAAAGTACTCGGTAAGCCATATCTCAGGAGGACGGACCAGAGGTACTCGTGGTTCACCCGATCAAACGCTTTGGCCTGATCCAGGGACAGCAAGTACCCCTTCCAGAAACCCGCACTACTCCTCTCCACTGCCTCCCTGACACTAAGGACCGCACTTAAGGTGCTTCGGCCTGGAACAGAGCAGTGCTGAGCTCCTGAAAGGAGCCGGGGTGCAAACTTCACCAGCCGATTAAACAGTATCTTGGCCAGAAGCTTCCTGTCCGTATTGAGAAGAGCTATGGGCCTCCAATTCTCAATACGGCTGGGATCTTTACCCTTTGATAGAAGAATCAGGGCTGACCTCCTCATTGACTTCGGCAGAGTGCCCGAGGAGAGACACTCATTGAATACCTCAGTCAAGAGGGGAGCTAAAGACTCCTTAAAGGTCCTGTACCACTCGGATGTTAAGCCATCCGGACCTGGCGACTTCTTAGGGGCGAGCCCCTCGATCGCCAGTCTCACTTCCTCTTCCCTGATTCCTTCTGCCAAAACATCAAGAGAGGGGTCTACCCCTGGCTCAGGAATGGTTTCAGCCAGGAAAGCCGACATCTTGTCTCGATCTAGATCCTTCCTCCCCAAGAGGTGCGAGTAGAAGGATCTGACGACCTCCAAGATCCCTGATCTGGACCGATTCAGAGATCCCGTACTATCAATCAGTCCTGAGATGATTTTACTACTCACTGACATCTTGCAGTTTCTGTAAGGGTCGGGCGAGCGGTACTTCCCGAAATCCCTCTCAAAAACCAAAGATGCGTGCCTATCGTACTGACACCTCATCAGCAAGGATTTCACTCTGGAGATATCCTCTCGGCTACCTCCAGTCGAGACAAGGAGCTCGAGTTTCCTCCTCAGACCCTGATACAGGCGATACCTGTTCAGGGACCTGAGGCTCGAGAGCTGGCGGAAGAACCCCGCAACCCGCTTCTTGAATATCTCCCACCACTCTGACTTACTACTACATAGGCCCAGTAAAGGTACCTGACTCTGAAGAAAATCCTCAAAGGACTGTCTTATCTCCGCTTCCTCCAGGAGGGACGAATTCAGCTTCCAATAACCTTTTCCCATCCGGGGGGTCTCTGAAACATTCAGGGAAAACAAAATCATACAGTGGTCGGAGAACTCCACCTCAACCACGGACACTGCGGAAGAGACAGCTTCCTCCTTTAAATAAAACCTATCTATCCTAGACCTGCGACTACCTTGATGATAGGTGAAACCCGTGTGGCCTGAGGGGCTCCGGATGTGGGCGTCCTCTAGGCGAGCTTCTCTAGCTATGCTAATCAGTGCCACACTATCGCAAGTCAGCGGACCATTGGAGCCTCTCCTATCTTGGGACCTCGTGACATTATTGAAGTCCCCTCCAAAGATCACTTGCCGACTCGTAAAAAGAAAGGGCTTAATCCTCATAAAGAGATCTTTACGGCCCCGCTTAGTTTGTGGGGCGTAGATGTTAATGAGCCGGAGCTCTTGTCCCTTCATGAAGACATCTAAGATCAGGCACCTCCCCATTTCTAACTCAATAACCCGTCTGCATTCAACAGGAGCGGTAAAAAGGACCGCCACCCCACTATACGGCTCAGCCGCAAGAGACCAGTGGGAGGGACCACGCCTCCACTCTCTTCTGGCTTTTACCAGGGAGGCTAGATCTGACAACCTGGTCTCTTGCAGATACAAAATGTCGGCTTCAACATGGCCGAGAAAATCAAAGGCTGCGAATCTAGCCGTATCAGACTTTATGCTGGCACAGTTAATAGATGCCAGTGTCAGTGGGGTGAGTGCCGCCATCCTGGGTGATTGAGTTAGATGGCCTCACCCCTTAAACCTTCTTCCTCTCCTTCCCTCCACCCCCATCTGAATCGGAGGAAGACCCTTTGCCTCTTTTTAAACTCAGGGATATATCCATCCCAGGATCTTTACCTCCAGCATCTGGTGTTACCTCTCCCCCTGAGGAAACTGCCCCAGAGGAAGGAGGCTCGGCACCTCCTGGAGGCCGCACTGCCTCCGGACCCTCGAGAAGAGGAGGGGAGATGGTATCCCCAAGGGCCTCATATCGATTTGAAAGGACGATCAGAGGGTCAGAGACTGAGTTGTTCCTTCTATGGTCTGAGGCTACAACTGAAGAGGAGGACGGCGCTGCCTTACTCTTACCCTTCTTCCTCCTCTTCTTCTTTTCCTGGCCACCATTTACTGTCTGCCCCTCCTTCTCCTCCTCATCCACAGTTTCGGATTCAGAGGCATGACTGGAGGAAGGAGCATCTTGACCTTCTTCCCTATGCAGTCTCCCTATCTCCTCATCCAGTTCGGCCCCACCCAAAGCCTCAGAGTTATTCTGACCTCCTTCTGAGCCAGTGTCTGGAGTGGGACCCCGAGCTACCCCTGGCACCTGGGCATTCTCAAGGGCCCTCTCCAACCTGCGCTTCTCCTCTCGCCTCCGCATAGAGGGGGTCTTATGTTTTTCCTTCACTGGCTTTGGTGCCCCCTCTCCTCCACTAGTCCCCTCCCCCGCTGGGGCAACCGTTAGGCTCTCCCCAGCTGGGGCGGTCACAGTGTTGGAGAACGAGCGTGGACACCGGCTGAACGGGTGACCTAAGTCACCACACAAGTTACACCGAATCTGCCCACAGGTGGCCGCCAGATGACCCACCCCACAGCAGAGGGCGCATATCTGCTGAGTGCAGTTGGCACTAAAGTGGTTTGGGTCACCACACCTGTGACACAGCCTCGGCTGCCCCTGGTAGAAGATCTGAATCCTGTCGCGTCCCAGAAAGGCGGCCGAAGGGATGTGGGTGACCGTGTTCCCTGAACGCCTGAGACGAACGGAAAACGTCCAGGCCCCAGACCATATATTGTGCTCGTCAAAGTTCTTCCGGGGGACGTCCGTCACCTCCCCGTACCTGCCCAGCCAGGTCATAATGTCATAACAAGAAAGTGACTCGTTACGTGTCAAAACGGTCACTTTCTTTACCATACTCTGGCGAGATACCGCTTTTACAGCGAAATCTCGCCATCCGGGCTCGTTTTTCATCAGCTCATAATAAGACCAAAAGAGATCTAGTCCTTCCGGCCTAACAAAGCTGACGTCAAACTCGGAGGAGCCGAAGGGGTGAATCAGGGCAAAGATGTCCCCAGCCCTGAAACCCATCTGGAAAAGAAGCTCCACCACCTTGCCCCTTTGGGGGCACGCATCTTCGCCTTTCCAGACCAAACGGGCCACATTCCTGCGACCTACCTCCTGCCCGTGTGTCTGGAGGGACCATACGGTCTCCCCATTCCTCTCTCGGAACGCTCCCAGACCATGTCTCTCCACCCAAAAAGACAGGTCCATCTCCTTTCCCTCTACCTGGAGCGTCCTTTCTCCTCTCTTTAGTGCCTCCAGGAGACGCCGTTGCAACTGACCTTCACCAGATGCAGGAGGTAAAGATCCTACTGAACCCCCAGCCGCCACACTTGCATAACTCCTGACGACCGGGGGGGCAGCCGGACCAGACACCGTCCCTACATCCCCACCTAGGCCACCTGTACTGCCACAAAAGCCACTCTTATTCCTACCATCCACACCACTACTACTACTACTCTCATTCACACCACTACTCCTCCCATCTGCACCACTACCACTCCTCTCATTTACACCACTACCACCCCTCCTATTCACTCCACTATCACCACTCTTAATCACTTCACTGCCACTCCTCCCGATCACTCCACTACCACTCCTCCCATCTGCACCACTACCACTCCTCTCATTCACTCCACTATCACCACTCTCATTCACACCACTACCACTCCTCCCATCTGCACCACTACCACTCCTCCCATCTGCACCACTACCACTCCTCTCATTCACTCCACTATCACCACTCTCATTCACACCACTACCACTCCTCCCATCTGCACCACTACCACTCCTCCCATCTGCAGCACTACCACTGCCACTGCCACATACACCCCTCTCATCCACAGCACTACCACTCCCATCTTTCACACACATTGCTTTTATTGACAGTATTTTTGGGATCAGCAGCTGCTTCACCCACTACCTCTGGGCTGGCCTGGACATGCTTTAGCTTGGCCTTTTTGTACATTCTCAGGTCACCGGCGGCTGCCATTGTCGGCGACGATGACTCCTCCTCCATTCGAGATGTCACCGCCGACATCACCTCCCGAAGCTGAGGCTGCCCCTCCAGGCGCACCTCCACCACTCCTCCTGCCACTGATGTGCAGGGACTCCCCTCTCTCACAGGGGAGATCCCTGCAGTGCCTGCGCCACACACTGTGCCCAACCGCACAGGCTCAGCAGCAGGTTCTGACACCTGGACGCTCCCCCCCCTCTCAGGGGAGTGCCCCGCAGCACCGACACTACTAGCAGCGCCCAGGGGACCGCCCCCCAAGCAGAAGATCTCACCACACACCTCAGGCGCCTGGACACTCCCCCCCCTCTCAGGGAAGTGCCCCGCAGGGCTAGTAACATTGCCCACAATACTCGGGGAACCGCTCCCCTTGCAAACTGCCGCATAACTATTGCCCACTATTAGCCTGTCCTGCTCTTCCCTAACAGCAGGACGCGTGACTGTAGCACCCGCGGCCATGTTGGATGCAGCACTGTACCCCCCGTGCTGGTCCCGTTCCACAGCAGAAGCGGGATCTGGCAGGGTGGGGGGCCCAGCAGCCTGAACCAACTTTTCAGGTGGCCCAGACTGCTGGATAGGAGAGAAAACAAACTTTATCTGCTCCTCAGCCTTTTTCTTCTTCTTCTTCTTCCTCTTCCTCTCCTCAGGGCCCAGGTCCTGGCCAAAACTGAAATTTTCCAGACGGGTGGGTGACTCCTGCATCACTATGGCCCGCAGGAGCCCCCCACAGACCAGTCCACTGTCACCGCCATCATTACTGTCACTTTCCTCAGAGGTGGCTGGTAGGGCGACTTGGGCAGGGTTGATGTAATCCGCACTCGGGGTGACAGAGGTCTTAGGGGTACACGGGGTATCACACACATCCCCCTCACTCTCATCACCCTCACTGCCGCCATCTCCCTCACCACCTTCCTCCATCTTCTCCTCCGTGACACACAAGCACTCTTCCTCCCCCTGACTATCCTCTTCCTCCTTCACAGGGGTCCGCATGGTTTTATAGCGGTCTTCATTCTTTAATTTTTCTTTAAACATGCCTGCTCCCTCTACAATCAGCATTCGGGCTCTCACCACCTCCTGCTCCTCTGCCTTCAGCTCACACACCCTGGCAGCAAACTTAGCCCTCATAGCCTTGGCAGAGTTATCTGTTTGGTAGCGAGCAAACTTCAGGTCTTCCCTTATGATTTTCAGCTTTTTCCCCAGCTGCTCATATTCTACAAGATTTGCCTGCATGCGGGAACCGAAAGTAGCTAGCGACTCCCTGGGACCCTTCACCCCCCATTGCTGGGGTTCCATAGTATCAGACACAGTCCCCGAAGACATAACCATAAGCTTCTTACCGGACGCCTTGCGGTTTCCAGCGAAGGACGGGGGAGTGGGCTCCACATTACTGCGGAGCCTGCTGGATCTTCTCACCCTGTCCTGGGAATCGGCCGTAGCTCTCTCACTCCCACCCCCCTCCGGCCTAGTTCGAGGGGTGGAAGTCTGGGGCTCCATTGCAGGAGGCTCTCCCAAGGAAGCTGCCACCCTCCTGGGGAAAAGGCTGTAGGAAACACTGCTTCAATCCTCTCTCTCTGGAAGTCAGACACACCCAACAGCTGCTGTGTTCCACAGGAAGTGCTCTCTGCTGACACCTCTGTTCATGTCAGGAACTGTCCAGGGTAGAAGCAAATCCCCATAGTGAACCTCTCCTGCTCTGGACAGTTCCTGACATGGCAGAGGTGTCAGTAGAGAGATACGGCTATCCTTCATATAAGATAGGGATAGGTATAAGGCTATACTTCATATAACATAGGGATAGGTATAAGGCTATCCTTCATATAAGATAGGGATAGGTATAAGGCTATCCTCCATATAAGATACGGATAGATATAAGGCTATCCTTCATATAAGATAGGGATAGGTATAAGGCTATCCTTCATATAAGATAGGGATAGGTATAAGGCTATCCTTCATATAAGATAGAGATAGGGATAAGGCTGTCCTTCATATAAGATAGGGATAGGCATAAGGCTATCCTTCATATAAGATAGGGATAGGTATAAGGTTATCCTTCATATAAGATAAGGATAGGTATAAGGTTATCCGTCATATAAGATAGGGATAGGTATAAGGCTATACTTCATATAAGATAGGGATAGGTATAAGGCTATCTTTCATATAAGATAGAGATAGGTATAAGGCTATCCTTCATATAAGATAGAGATAGGCATAAGGCTATTCTTCATATAAGATAGAGATAGGTATAAGGCTATCCTTCATATAAGATAGAGATAGGTATAAGGCTATTCTTCATATAAGATAGAGATAGACATAAGGCTATCCTTCATATAAGATAGGGATAGGTATAAGTCTATTCTTCATATAAGATAGGGATAGACATAAGGTTATCCTTCATATAAGATAGAGATAGGCGTAAGGCTATCCTTCATATAACATAGGGATAGACATAAGGTTATATTTCATATCAGATAGAGATAGGCATAAGGCTATCCTTCATATAAGATAGAGATAGGTATAAGGTTATCCCCCATATAAGATAGAGATAGGTATAAGGTTATCCTTCATATAAGATAGGGATAGGCGTAAGGCTATCCTTCATATAACATGGGGATAGACATAAGGCTATCCTTCATATAAGATAGGGATAGGTATAAGGCTATTCTTCATATAAGATAGGGATAGGCATAAGGCTATCCTTCATATAAGATAGAGATAAGTATAAGGCTATCCTTCATATAAGATAGAGATAGGTATAAGGCTATTCTGAATATAAGATAGAGATAGGCATAAGGCTATCCTTCATATAAGATAGAGATAGGTATAAGGTTATCCTTCATATAAGCTAGAGATAGGTATAAGGCTATCCTTCATATAAGATAGGGATAGGTATAAGGCTATCCTTCATATAAGATAGAGATAGGTATAAGGCTATCCTTCATATAAGATAGAGATAGGTATAAGGTTATCCTTCATATAAGATAGGGATAGGTATAAGGCTATCCTTCATATAAGATAGAGATATGTATAAGGCCATCCTTCATATAAGATAGGGATAGACATAAGGCTATCCTTCATATAAGATAGTACCAGGGACTATTGATAGGATTCAGATTATTGGGCAGACAAGATGGGCCGGATGGTTCTTATCTGCCGACACCTTCTATGTTCTGTGAGGCAGTGGACCTGGTACCTGTAGTTCTCCTCCTGCAGCTGCTCCAGTTGTATTTGCAGATATTTCTTGGCCACCATAGAGCTGGGCTCCTCGGATGAGTCTAACTGGTTTAACCTCTCGTTCTGAATCTCATTTTCCGCCAGTAGACTATTTCTCTCTTCTTGTAGACCGGCCACCTGATATATAAAGGGGAAAAATACAATAAGATCCAGTCACAATGTCCGGGAGCCGGACTGACCGGCAGCTTCTTATCTATATATCAGTGTTAGGGTCACACTGCTGCTGTGCTCCGACCCGCTCAGGGTCCATTCAGCTCAGGCTGGAACACTCCTGACACCGCCGGGTCCAATTGACTTCAATGGGGTCCATCGGGTGTCTGGGATTTTACACAACCATCGCGGTGAAGTTACTCCAAGGTTTATGTCATGTGACACCTGCCACAATTCCAAATATGTTATCCCAAAAAGCAGTGTTTGCCAACTAGGGTGCCTCCAGCTGTTGCAGAACTACAACTCCCAGCATGCCCGGACAGCCGTTGACTGTCCAGGCATGCTGGGAGATGTAGTTCTGCAACAGCTGGAGGCACACTGGTTGGGAAACACTGCGTTAAGAATGTCCAGACATGCTGGGAGTTGTAGTTTTGCAACAGCTGGAGGCACCCTAGTTAGGAAACACTGGATTAAGGATGTCCGGGCATGCTGGGAGTTGTAGTTTTGCAACAGCTAGAGGCACACTGGTTGGGAAACACTGGCCTAAGAATGTCCAGACATGCTGGGAGTTGCAGTATTGCAACAGCTGGAGGCATGCAGGTTGGGAAACACTGGCCAGAGGATATCCGGGCATGCAGGGAGTTGCAGTTTTGCAACAGCTGGAGGCACGCTGGTTGGGAAACACTGGTTGGAGGATGTCCGGGCATGCTGGGAGTTGCAGTTTTGCAACAGCTGGAGGCACGCTGGTTGGGAATCACTGGCCTAAGGCTGTTTGAACATGCAGGGAGTTGAAGTTTTGCAACAGCTGGAGGCACACTAGTTGGGAAACAATAGCCTAAGGATGCCCAGACATGCTGGGAGTTGTAGTTTTGCAACAGCTGGAGACACGCTGGTTGGGAAACACTGGCCTAAGGCTTTTTGGACATGCAGGGAGTTGCAGTTTTGCAACAGCTGGAGGCACGCTGGTTGGGAAACACTGGTTGGAGGATGTCCGGAGAAGCTGGGAGTTGTAGTTATGCAACAGCTGGAGGCACACTGGTTGGGAAACACTAGTCTAGGGATTCCCAGGCATGCTGGGAGTTGTAGTTTCCCCTACAGCTGTAGGGACCACAAGTTGGAGACCACTGATATAAAATGACCATACATCAAGTTTAAGACCCAGGAAAAAACGTGAATCTATTAGGACATGAACACACAGAGCGCAGCACGATCACTCGCTGTATTTGCTCACAAGCTTCCAAGGTGGTTATAAAAATAGTATCAAAGAAGAAGCCAAGTGGTGAGAGCGCAGAGCGGGGCCGCAGGGTCAGCGCTCAGCCTGATAACGCCGTAGGTTAGGGCTGCACTGAGACGTCCGTCTTATGATCCCGGCGTGGACAGTCAGATCATTCATACATAGAACCAAAGGTCTCACTGCATTATGGGAGTTATGGTTTTTCAAAAGCTGGCAAGCCACAGAATGGGGATCACAGCAGCAGTATACAGATAGAGATGGAGGGGAGGTAAATGACTACTATATATATTCAGATCCGATAGAGATAGCAGCAGTATACAGATAGAGCTGAGGGGAGGTGTATAACTACTATATATCCAGATCCTATAGAGATAGCAGCAGTATACAGATAGAGCTGAGGGGAGGTGTATAACTACTATATATCCTGATCCCAAAGAGATAGCAGCAGTATACAGATAGAGCTGGAGGGAATGTGTATAACTACTATATATTCTGATCACATAGAGAGAGCAGCAGTATACAGATAGAGCTGGAGAAGAGGTGTATAACTACTATATATCCTGGTCTCATAGAGATAGTAGAAGCAGTATACAGATAGAGCTGAGGGGAGGTGTATAACTACTATATATCCTGATCCCATAGAGATAGCAGCAGTATAAAGATAGAGCTAGAGGGGAGATGTATAACTACTATATAAACTGATCTCAAAGAGATAGCAGCAGTATACAGATAGAACTGGAGGGGAAGGGTATAACTACTATACATCCTGATCCCATAGAGATAGCAGCAGCAGTATACAGATAGAGCTGGAGGGGGAGGTGTATAACTATAATACATCCTGATCCCATAGAGATAGCAGCAGCAGTATACAGATAGAGCTGGAGGGGGAGGTGTATAACTATAATATATCCTTATCCCATAGAGATAGCAGCAGCAGTATACAGCTAGAGCTGGAGGGGAGTGGTCTGGAAGCAGTCAGGAACGATCTGATAGGTGATGATGCCATCCTGTAGATCACAGGAAGTCAGCTGACGCAGGACTGACCACTTCCTCTGACACATTAAACACTGTGATTTTCTGTGGGTCATACTGGCGATCACATGACTCAGTTGCAGTAATAAAACACACAGATGTAGCTGTGCTGGAATGTAACAGATGGCGCTGTACGACTACACATGTGAGTGTGTACAATATGGAGTGCTTTTTAAAGGATATGTTTACTATTGTGAATACCTTGTTCTAATCTGGCAGCTTCTGGAGGATGTGCAGGGTAGGACCACGAGGTAGATCACAGGTTCTGCAGCACCTACACTCTATGTCCTGGGAGGGACCCTGCGGTCAGCTACAGGTGAAGGTCGTCATCCCCAGGTTTATTGCATAATAGCAGGGCCCCTTATATAAAGGGCAATGTTATACAACAGAGAAGTGGACGCAGGGCCCCAAATACCAGCGATTGATGTGCCGAGGCGTGGGAGCAAGGCCAGCAGTGTTTACCAACGTGGTCCTAATGTCTGATGGCCGCGTTACTCATTAATCGGCAGCGAGATACAATGTATATATAACACGACCCAGAGGTTATACCTACAAAAAATTCTATTTACATAGAATCACAATGACAGGCGCAAAAGAGAAGGAGCGCCCCCTGTGTTTGTTTTTTTTTTTAAATCAACTGGTGCCAGAAAGTTAAACAGATTTGTAAATTACTTCTATTAAAAAATCTTAATCCTCCCAGTACTTTTCAGCTGCTGTATACTACCGAGGAAGTTCTTTTCTTTTTTAATTTCCTTTCTGCCTGACCACAGTGCTCTCTGCTGACCCCTCTGTCCATTTTAGGAACTGTCCAGAATAGGAGCAAATACCCATAGCGAACCTCTCCTGCTCTGGACAACCGAAGGCTGTCCGGGCATGCTGGGAGTTGTAGTTTTGCATTCACTGACACAGGGTGTGTTGCAGCTGCTAAACATAGTCTGTGTGAACACTGTCCAACGCTGCTCAAAAAAAGCATCAGCCTGTCTGCCGCCATATTGGATGACGCTGTGGAGGTAAGTGCGCGCTCAGAGGCGTCATGTCCACTCACCTGCAGGTCCAGCTCTTGGCATCTTTGTCTAAGTTCTTCCTTTTCTGCTTCTGCGTTCTGGAGTAATTCCAGCGCTCGCTTCATCTGAAATCACAAAATATCTGTATATTATAACACATGGGGGTAATATCTGTATATTATAACACAGGGGGGTAATATCTGTATATTATAACACATGGGGGTAATATCTGTATATTATAACACAGGGGGTAATATCTGTATATTATAACACATAGGGGTAATATCTGTATATTATAACACATGGGGTAATATCTGTATATTATAACACAGGGGGTAATATCTGTATATTATAACACAGGGGGGTAATATCTGTATATTATAACACAGGGGGTAATATCTGTATATTATAACACATAGGGGTAATATCTGTATATTATAACACATGGGGTAATATCTGTATATTATAACACAGGGGGGTAATATCTGTATATTATAACACAGGGGGGTAATATCTGTATATTATAACACAGGGGGTAATATCTGTATATTATAACACAGGGGGGTAATATTTGTATATTATAACATATGGGGGTAATATCTGTATATTATAACACAGGGGGGTAATATCTGTATATTATAACACAGGGGGGTAATATCTGTATATTATAACACATGGGGGTAATATCTGTATATTATAACACATGGGGGTAATATCTGTATATTATAACACATTAGGGTAATATCTGTATATTATAACACATGGGGGTAATATCTGTATATTATAACACATTAGGGTAATATCTGTATATTATAACACATAGGGGTAATATCTGTATATTATAACACATGGGGGTAATATCTGTATATTATAACACATGGGGGTAATATCTGTATATTATAACACATTAGGGTAATATCTGTATATTATAACACATGGGGGTAATATCTGTATATTATAACACATGGAGGTAATATCTGTATATAATAACACATGGGGGTAATATCTGTATATTATAACATATGGGGGTAATATCTGTATATAATAACACATGGGGGTAATATCTGTATATTATAACACATGGAGGTAATATCTGTATATTATAACATATGGGGGTAATATCTGTATATTGTAACACATGGGGGTAATATCTGTATATTATAACACATTAGGGTAATATCTGTTTATTATAACACATAGGGGTAATATCTGTATATTATAACACATAGGGGTAATATCTGTATATTATAACACATTGTGGTAATATCTGTATATTATAACACATGGGGGTAATATCTGTATATTATAACACATTAGGGTAATATCTGTATATTATAACACATGGGGGTAATATCTGTATATTATAACACATGGGGGTAATATCTGTATATTATAACACATTAGGGTAATATCTGTATATTATAACACATGGGGGTAATATCTGTATATTATAACACATGGGGGTAATATCTGTATATTATAACACATGGGGGTAATATCTGTATATTATAACACATTAGGGTAATATCTGTATATTATAACACATTAGGGTAATATCTGTATATTATAACACATGGGGGTAATATCTGTATATTATAACACATGGGGGTAATATCTGTATATTATAACACATGGGGGTAATATCTGTATATTATAACACATCACAGCATATGAGGGTAATACCATTATATACCTATTTATTTTAAAGAAGTAGTCTGATGGATAAAAACATGTCCCCTATCTTCGGCTGTGTATAGGGGATAAGTTTTTACCCATGAGATATCTCCTTTAGGGTCACACGTACAGTATTCTGTGCAGGATTTTCTGCTGCAGATTTCAATGTAAACTGACTGGAAATCCTGCGCATCAAATCTGCACAGAATACTGTACGTGTGAATAGACCCTAAAGAGTTATTATATATATATATATATATATATTACAGTATATGGGAGTAACATATGGGGTAATACTTACACACTAAAGGGGTATATAGGGGAGGTAGCTGTATACTGTATAATACTCCCTATTGTCCTCTACTCTTCTATACAATACTTGTGAGGGGCAGTAAATGTAGCGGCGCCCCCGGTGGTGGTGACTGATCCGCACACCTTTGTTACAGTACAGAGGATTCCCATATAGTTTAATAGCAGATTATATAGCAGCTTGGGGACTTAGTGACCGGACATGTAGACGTATAATTTACAATGACTTTAGTGCAGGGCCTTGTCCTACTGATGGCTTCATGTCCCCTAATAAAAGTTACACTAAGCAGAGAGCGGAGGACCCGCAGTGCCGGCGGTGCTCACCCCGCTGACTCAGCTCCTGTGTGGCTGGATATACGGGGTGTGGCGGGGACAGGTAATCCGTCCATAATACATCACTGTCTCCCAACCATGTGCAGCGCATTGTATGACGATGAGTCTGATACAATGTGGTCACCGATCCCACAAGTCTCTATGATAAATGTGTATAGGAAACTATAACCTGCAAATATCCCTGGAATTTACCCAACAAGGTTCTGATTAAATTCCGTGGTGTTGCCTCTGGATCTGTATATAGAAGCACATAGCATGCACTATAGAGCAGCAGTAGTAGAGTGTGTTATACAGCAGCCTGTAGTGTGTATTATACAGCAGCCTGTAGTGTGTATTATACAGCAGTGTGTAGTGTATTTTATAGAGCAGCCTGTAGTATGTATTATATAGCAGTATGTAGTGTATTTTACAGCAGTCTGTAGTATGTATTCTGCAGCAGCCTATAGTATATATTATACAGCAGCCAGTAGTGTATTTTATAGAGCAGCCTGTAGTGTGTATTATACAGCAGCCTGTAGTGTGTATTATAGAACAGCCAGTAGTGTATTTTATAGAGCAGCCTGTAGTGTGTATTATACAGCAGCCTGTAGTGTGTATTATAGAGCAGCCAGTAGTGTATTTTATAGAGCAGCCTGTAGTGTGTATTATACAGCAGCCTGTAGTGTGTATTATACAGCAGTCTGTAGTGTGTATTATACAGCAGTCTGTAGTGTGTATTATACAGCAGCCTTTAGTGTGTATTATACAGCAGCCAGTAGTGTATTTTATAGAGCAGCCTGTAGTATGTATTATACAGCAGTCTGTAGTGTTTATTATACAGCAGTCTGTAGTATGTATTATACAGCAGTCTGTAGTGTATTTTATAGAGCAGCCTGTAGTATGTATTATACAGCAGTCTGTAGAGTGTAATATACAGCAGTCTGTACTATGTATTTTACAGCAGTCTGTAGTATGAATTATACAGCAGCCTATAGTATATATTATACAGCAGCCAGTAGTGTATTTTATAGAGCAGCCTGTAGTGTGTATTATACAGCAGCCTGTAGTGTGTATTATACAGCAGTCTGTTCTATGTATTTTACAGCAATCTGTAGTATGTATTTTACAGCAATCTATAGTATGTATTATACAGCAGCCTGTAGTGTATTTTATAGAGCAGCATGTAGTGTGTATTATACAGCAGCCTGTAGTGTGTATTATAGAGCAGTCTGTAGTGTGTATTATACAGCAGCCTGTAGTGTGTAATATACAGCAGCCTGTAGTGTGTAATATACAGCAGTCTGTAGTGTGTATTATACAGCAGACAGCACTGTAATTTATAGAGCAGCCTGTAGTATGTATTATACAGCAGCCTGTAGTGTGTATTATACAGCAGCCTGTAGTGTGTATTATACAGCAGCCTGTAGTGTGTATTATACAGCAGCCTGTAGTGTGTATTATACAGCAGCCTGTAGTGTGTATTATACAGCAGCCTCTAGTATGTATTATAGAGCAGCCTGGAGTGTGTATTATACAGCAGTCTTTAGTATGTATTATACAGCAGCCTGTAGTGTGCAATATACAGCAGCCTGGAGTGTGTAAGATACAGCAGCCTGGAGTGTGTATTATACAGCAGTCTGTAGTGTGTATTATACAGCAGTCTGTAGTGTGTATTATACAGCAGCCTCTTGTGTGTATTATACAGCAGCCTCTTGTGTGCATTATACAGCAGCCTGTAGTGTGCATTATACAGCAGCCTGTAGTGTGTATTATACAGCAGCCTCTAGTATGTATTATACAGCAGTCTCTAGTGTGTATTATACAGCAGCCTCTAGTGTGTACTATACAGCAGTCTCTAGTGTGTATTATACAGCAGTCTCTAGTGTGTATTACACAGCAGCCTCTAGTATGTATTACACAGCAGTCTCTAGTATGTATTATACAGTAGTATCTAGTATGTATTATACAGCAGCCTGGAGTGCGTATCATGGAGTCTCTGTCTGATTGAAAGTGCACAAGATGCACAAAATGTCAATACCCTGTGTTACTGGCCTATTATAAGACAATCCATGAGACTCCTTACCTGCTGCTCCAGATCTCCCGCTGCCTCGATGGTTGGAGAGTCCACTGCATCTTTACTCATCAGCTGTAAGACACAATACACACAGATATGTCATGTAGGAAAGACCACGTAATCATTCACTGATATCTCATTGTGGACAAACACTGATCCAGCTATTCCCTCTGCACATAGTCTAAACAGGGAGAGGGGGGATAAGCCGCTGCCAGACACAACCGCCCCCTCCAGACTCCTCTATGACCATAAGATAAGGCATAGTGAATACCAACACCTGGTTCTTCTCTCCCCCAACATCTTCCATTGTAGAGTATCAGGCACCGCTTACTTATTAGATCAGTGTTTTACCACCAGTGTGCCTCCAGCTGTTGCAAAACTACAACTCACAGCCAACAGCTGTCCGGGCATGCTGTGGGTTGTAGTTTTGCAATAGCTGGAGGCACAATGATTGGGAAACCCTGGCCAAAGGCTTCCCAGACATGCTGGGAGTTATAGTTTTGCAACAGCTGGAGGCACACTGGTTGGAAAACAGTGATAAGGAGAGGATTCTCGTTGATTCCTTCACTGTGACTGTATCTTATAGTTGGACTTGGTGCAAATGATAAAATCTGTAGAAATCAGCGGCAAAACCATATCAAAATCATAGCAAAAAATAACTACTTTCTGCATATGAAGGGTTAATTTCATCTATAGGCCAGGTGTAATACCAGAAGGTGTCCTGAAGCCTCCTATGAGACGCACTGGGTGTTACCCGGAAGATGATGAGTGTTTTACTACCGCTTAGCATAAAGCTCGGGCTGTGGTTCATACCAGAGATGTGATACAATCGATCAGATACAAATACTATGTATCACGGTACAACGATGCATCAGAACACAGGTAAATCCTTCAGAGAGATTGCCCAATACCATCCCTACAGTGACCATAATGGGGGCAGCATCATGTATGGAGGAAACCAGGTACTGCCCATCACCTGCCCAATACCATCCCTACAGTGATCATGGTGGGGGCAGCATCATGTCTGGAGGAAACCAGGCACTGCCCATCTCCTGCCCAATACCATCCCTACAGTGATCATGGTGGGGGCAGCATCATGTCTGGAGGAAACCAGGCACTGCCCATCACCTGCCCAATACCATCCCTACAGTGATCATGGTGGGGGCAGCATCATGTCTGGGGGAAACCAGGTACTGCCCATCATCTGCCCAATACCATCCCTACTGTGATCATGGTGGGGGCAGCATCATGTATGGAGGAAACCAGGTACTGCCCATCACCTGCCCAATACCATCTCTACAGTGATCATGGTGGGGGCAGCATCATGTCTGGGGGAAACCAGGCACTGCCCATCACCTGCCTAATACCATCCCTACAGTGATCATGGTGGGGGCAGCATCATGTCTGGAGGAAACCAGGCACTGCCCATCACCTGCCCAATACCATCCCTACAGTGACCATAATGGGGGCAGCATCATGTATGGAGGAAACCAGGCACTGCCCATCACCTGCCCAATATCATCCCTACAGTGATCATGGTGGGGGCAGCATCATGTCTGGGGGAAACCAGGTACTGCCCATCATCTGCCCAATACCATCCCTACTGTGATCATGGTGGGGGCAGCATCATGTATGGAGGAAACCAGGTACTGCCCATCACCTGCCCAATACCATCTCTACAGTGATCATGGTGGGGGCAGCATCATGTCTGGAGGAAACCAGGCACTGCCCATCACCTACCCAATACCATCCCTACAGTGATCATGGTGGGGGCAGCATCATGTCTGGGGGAAACCAGGCACTGCCCATCACCTGCCTAATACCATCCCTACAGTGATCATGGTGGGGGCAGCATCATGTCTGGAGGAAACCAGGCACTGCCCATCACCTGCCCAATACCATCCCTACAGTGACCATAATGGGGGCAGCATCATGTATGGAGGAAACCAGGCACTGCCCATCACCTGCCCAATACCATCCCTACAGTGATCATGGTGGGGGCAGCATCATGTCTGGGGGAAACCAGGTACTGCCCATCATCTGCCCAATACCATCCCTACTGTGATCATGGTGGGGGCAGCATCATGTCTGGGGGAAACCAGGTACTGCCCATCATCTGCCCAATACCATCCCTACAGTGATCATGGTGGGGGCAGCATCATGTCTGGGGGAAACCAGGTACTGCCCATCATCTGTCCAATACCATCCCTACAGTGATCATGGTGGGGGCAGCATCATGTCTGGGGGAAACCAGGCACTGCCCATCACCTGCCCAATACCATCCCTATTGTGATCATGGTGGGGGCAGCATCATGTCTGGGGGAAACCAGGTACTGCCCATCATCTGTCCAATACCATCCCTACAGTGATCATGGTGGGGGCAGCATTATGTCTGGGGGAAACCAGGCACTGCCCATCACCTGCCCAATACCATCCCTACAGTGATCATGGTGGGGGCAGCATCATGTCTATAGGAAACCAGGCACTGCCCATCACCTGCCCAATACCATCACTACAGTGATCATGGTGGGGGCAGCATCATGTCTGGGGGAAACCAGGCACTGCCCATCACCTGCCCAATACCATCCCTACAGTGATCATGGTGGGGGCAGCATCATGTCTGGAGGAAACCAGGTACTGCCCATCACCTGCCCAATACCATCCCTATTGTGATCATGGTGGGGGCAGCATCATGTCTGGAGGAAACCAGGCACTGCCCATCGCCTGCCCAATACCATCCCTACAGTGATCATGGTGGGGGCAGCATCATGTCTGGGGGAAACCAGACACTGCCCATCACCTGCCCAATACCATCCCTACAGTGATCATGGTGGGGGCAGCATCATGTCTGGGGGAAACCAGGCACTGCCCATCACCTGCCCAATACCATCCCTACAGTGATCATGGTGGGGGCAGCATCATGTCTGGGGGAATGACTTTCCGAATGTAATGTATATTTTATAGCTGAGGATCCTTTAAATGTCCCGCTCCCTTACCTCCTGGATTGCGGTCATCACCATGTGCTGCACAGATTCTTCTAGGGTCATTATGATCTGGATGTGTTCTAAAAGAGAACAATAGAAAAAGATGATATTGGATATTATCCAGATGTCAACGCATTTTATTATTCTAAACTTTTTTGCTGGAACACGTTGGATACATTTGTATTGTCATCAATTTGCATCTAGTAAGGGAATACACCCCCCACACGCCCCAGGGTGTTATTCCAAGCAGTAGCTCCCCTTAGGGAAGTGTTTCCCAACAAGTGTGCCTTCAGCTGTTGCAAAACTAAAACTCCCAGCATGCTGGTAATTACAGTTTAGCAACAGCTGGAGGCACCCTGGTTGGGAAACACTGCCTTAGTGAATTCAGGATTGTGATCACTCTGCACCTTGCTTCTTGTCACAGTTGACAGCACATCCCAATATAAGCTGCAGAAGGCGCCCCATCTCTGTCGGATCTGAAGTCTCTGCAATTCGGCTGCAGTCAGGGAGGAGATATTCTGAGATCTGCTGATTCAATACCTGAAAATTTGGAGAGGAAAAAAACTTTTAGATTTTATTACAACTCTAGAGTATAATACAGAATAACTAATGTACTGTATGTACCCCACCAGTAGAATAGTGAGTACAGCTCTGGAGTATAATACAGGATATAACTCAGGATCAGTACAGGATAAGTAATGTAATGTATGTACACAGTGACCCCACCAGCAGAATAGTGAGTGCAGCTCTGGAGTATAATACAGGATATAACTCAGGATCAGTACAGGATAAGTAATGTAATGTATGTACACAGTGATCTCACCAGCAGAATAGTGAGTACAGCTCTGGAGTATAATACAGGATATAACTCAGGATCAGTACAGGATAAGTAATGTAATGTATGTACACAGTGACCTCACCAGCAGAATAGTGAGTACAGCTCTGGGGTATAATACAGGATATAACTCAGGATCAGTACAGGATAAGTAATGTAATGTATGTACACAGTGACCTCACCAGCAGTATAGTGAGTGCAGCTCTGGAGTATAATACAGGATATAACTCAGGATCAGTACAGGATAAGTAATGTAATGTATGTACACAGTGACCTCACCAGCAGAATAGTGAGTACAGCTCTGGAGTATAATACAGGATATAACTCAGGATCAGTACAGGATAAGTAATGTAATGTATGTACACAGTGACCTCACCAGCAGAATAGTGAGTACAGCTCTGGAGTATAATACAGGATATAACTCAGGATCAGTACAGGATAAGTAATGTAATGTATATACACAGTGATCTCACCAGCAGAATAGTGAGTACAGCTCTGGAGTATAATACAGGATATAACTCAGGATTAGTACAGGATGAGTAATGTAATGTAATGTACACAGTGACCTCACCAGTAGAATAGTGAGTACAGCTCTGGAGTATAATACAGGATATAACTCAGGATCAGTACATGATAAGTAATGTAATGTATGTACACAGTGACCTCACCAGCAGAATAGTGAGTGCAGCTCTGGAGTATAATACAGGATATAACTCAGGATCAGTACAGGATAAGTAATGTAATGTATGTACACAGTGACCTCACCAGCAGAATAGCGAGTGCAGCTCTGGAGTATAATACAGGATATAACTCAGGATCAGTACAGGATAAGTAATGTAATGTATGTATACAGTGACCCCACCAGTAGAATAGTGAGTACAGCTCTGGAGTATAATACAGGATATAACTCAGGATCAGTACAGGATAAGTAATGTAATGTATGTACACAGTGACCTCACCAGCAGAATAGTGAGTACAGCTCTGGGGTATAATACAGGATATAACTCAGGATCAGTACAGGATAAGTAATGTAATGTATGTACACAGTGACCTCACCAGCAGAATAGCGAGTGCAGCTCTGGAGTATAATACAGGATATAACTCAGGATCAGTACAGGATAAGTAATGTAATGTATGTACACAGTGACCTCACCAGCAGAATAGTGAGTACAGCTTTCGAGTATAATACAGGATATAACTCAGGATCAGTACAGGATAAGTAATGTAATGTATGTACACAGTGACCTCACCAGCAGAATAGTGAGTACAGCTCTGGGGTATAATACAGGATATAACTCAGGATCAGTACAGGATAAGTAATGTAATGTATGTACACAGTGACCTCACCAGCAGAATAGCGAGTGCAGCTCTGGAGTATAATACAGGATATAACTCAGGATCAGTACAGGATAAGTAATGTAATGTACGTACACAGTGACCTCACCAGCAGAATAGTGAGTACAGCTTTCGAGTATAATACAGGATATAACTCAGGATCAGTACAGGATAAGTAATGTAATGTATGTACACAGTGACCTCACCAGCAGAATAGTGAGTGCAGCTCTGGAGTATAATACAGGATATAACTCAGGATCAGTACAGGATAAGTAATGTAATGTATGTACACAGTGACCTCACCAGCAGAATAGCGAGTGCAGCTCTGGAGTATAATACAGGATATAACTCAGGATCAGTACAGGATAAGTAATGTAATGTATGTACACAGTGACCCCACCAGTAGAATAGTGAGTACAGCTCTGGAGTATAATACAGGATATAACTCAGGATCAGTACAGGATAAGTAATGTAATGTATGTACACAGTGACCTCACCAGCAGAATAGCGAGTGCAGCTCTGGAGTATAATACAGGATATAACTCAGGATCAGTACAGGATAAGTAATGTAATGTATGTACACAGTGACCCCACCAGTAGAATAGTGAGTACAGCTCTGGAGTATAATACAGGATATAACTCAGGATCAGTACAGGATAAGTAATGTAATGTATGTACACAGTGACCCCACCAGTAGAATAGTGAGTACAGCTCTGGAGTATAATACAGGATATAACTCAGGATCAGTACAGGATCAGTAATGTAATGTATGTACACAGTGACCTCACCAGCAGAATAGTGAGTACAGCTCTGGAGTATAATACAGGATATAACTCAGGATCAGTACAGGATAAGTAATGTAATGTATGTACACAGTGACCTCACCAGCAGAATAGTGAGTACAGCTTTGGAGTATAATACAGGATATAACTCAGGATCAGTACAGGATAAGTAATGTATGTAAAATAATTCTAGATGGCAAGTCTTAGGATAATAGAAACATACCACAGTATTATTATGGATGACTTTTAATCATTTTATACCATCCACCTCTCCAGAGTTTTAATGTTACTAATTTGTAATGAATATATTTTCTATATCAGAATATCCTGTCTCGGTTAATAGGTGACAGAAGGTATTTTCCTGTACGCTCGCATAGATACATCACAGGTCATCCTATATATAAAATGTTAAGCTTGTATTCTTCTCTTACCTCCCGGTAATAATCCATAATTCCTTGTAAAATCTTCTTTAAGTTACTGATCTGGACACAGAAAGGAGAATTAAACCAAAGTCATGATAAAAACAATATCACTTCTACATATTATTACTGTGACATACAGATTAAAAGGGTACAACAGTGGAAAACTGTTTTTTTTTTTCATATTTCCTAGTTTCAGAAAGTTAAACAGATTTGTAAATTACTTCTATTAAAAAATCTTAATCCTTCCAGTACTTATCAGCTGCTGTATGCCCCACAGGAAGATGTGTAGTTCTTTCCAGTCTGACCACAGTGCTCTCTGCTGACACCTCTGTCCATGTCAGGAACTGTCAGAGCAAGAGAAAATCCCCACAGCAAACCTCTCCTGCTCTGGACAGTTCCTGACATGGACAGAGGTGTCAGCAGGGAGCACTGTGGTCAGACAGAAAAGAACAACTTAACTTCCTGTGGAGCATACAGCAGCTGATAAGTACTGGAAGGAAGTAATTTACAAATCTGTTTAACTTGCTGGAACCAGTTGATTTGAAAAAAAAAAATGGTTTTCCATCGGAGTACCCCTTTAATTGGTCTGAGCTAAAATTAATTTTAGATTCTGTTCTGGGGTCTGAATGAATTCTAAGGGTCTGGTCAGTACTTTTAGAGAAGAGAAAAAGGGCAAAGGCCCACAGAGGCACCTAGTGCATTACCCTGGGAGATATTGGGGTCCCCACAAAAAAGTGGGGTAGGTAGGGGGTCTGATGGATGGCCGCTCACCTGGAGCGTATATTATATACGCATTTAACCTCTAGCTGAGGTAGAAGGAGGATTCTGTGCAGGCCCGCAGGTCTCAGGATGGATCCAAAGGGAAATCCTGTTAATGGACTGGATGTGGTGAGGAAAAATTAACTCAAAGTAGGCGCTCAGAAATCCAGAAAATTTCACAGCCAAGTCATGGAAATGAGTTTAATTCAGGCTTTATTTGTTCTTAGCATCAATAACGCATTTCGGGGTCAACATACCCCTTCTTCAGATTGACAGATTTGTCAATCTGAAGAAGGGGTATGTTGACCCCGAAACACGTTATTGATGCTGTGAACAAATAAAGCCTGAATTCAACTCATTTCCATGACTTGGCTGTGAAATTTTCTAGATTTCTGAGCACCTACTTTAAGGTCATTTTTACTCACCACATCTGGTCAGTACTTTGACTACTCTTACTGGTCTGGGGTCTAAATAATTTTAGGTGTCTGGTCTGAGGTCTTAATTAATTGTTGTAGTCTGGTATGGTATCTGAATTAATTTAAGGGTCTAGTCTGTACTCTACTTTTACTGGTCTGGGGTCTTAATAATTTTAGGTGTCTGGTCTCGGGTCAAAATTAGTTTCAAGGATGCTGGAAGTTGCTGGATGTTTTGCAACATCTGGAGATGCACATTTTGGAAACCACTGTTGTATACAGTGAGAAGAGGACCCAGGACCAGTCAGTGTATATTTTTCTATTACTTTTCAGTCTGGTCTGGGGTCTGATTATGGGAGTTTTAGTAGTTTTGGATCTGAATTTTCTTTTCTGTCTATTCTGGGATCTGACTACATTTTACATTCCGTTCTAGGGTTGAATTAGTTTTAAGGGCTAGCTCTGTGCTCTGACTACTTCTATTGGTCTGGTCTGAGATCTGAATTCATTTTAGGTTCTCGTCTGGGGTCTAAATACATTTTAAGGGTTTGGTCCGAGATAAGAATTAATTTTAAGGATTTTAAGGAGTTGTAGTTTTGCAATAGCTAGAGGTCCATACTTTGGAGACCACTGTTATACAAGAGGACCCAGGAGCAGTCAGTGTATGCTATGATATTACACTTTTGTCTGGTCTGTGGTCTGATTATGGAATTTTAGTGGTAAGTGATCAATATTTCCGTTGTATAGTCTGGGGTTCAAAATCTTTTTTTTTTTTTTTTTTTTTAATCAGATATTTTTTATTAACAGTTTTAAACATTTTATAAAAACATACAAACAATTAACCCCCCCACAACACACACGCCCCCTCCCCAATGGTACCCACCCCCACATAAACAGTCTGTCACTTCCCCAAAAACTAAAAGTCTGCAATTATGAGGACAACACGGTAAATGGAAAAGGTTATATTAAGCAGTGAGAGTGTCAAACCGCACTTCTGCGCCACACAGACGTTGACACTACACAGACAAAAATTAGCACTCAAAGACATGTAACACATCAAACACTACAACCAACAGGCAGACCAGGACATAATGTACAAAGAAAAGGGCTAAGACACCACCCCAGGGGATCAAACTTCCACAGCCAAGGGCCCCAAATACCATCATACTTGTGCTCAACTTTACGCTTGATATAAATGCCTTCTCCAACCGCTCTATGAATGTAACACGGGCAATGAGATCAGCCACTGCCGGAGGGGCAGGTCTAATCCAATACTGTGCAATCAATTTACGAGCTTGTTACATGACTCGCATCCTGACCTATTTCCACCACTGAGGGCTCCTGACTGCAACCGATGAGACCCAACAGGCACACTTTAGGTATAGGAGTCAACACCATAAACCGTCTTGATAAGATTCAGCACATCATTCCAATATGTAGCCAGATGAGGGCAATCCCACAGCATATGCATCAAATGAGCTTCCAACCCGCTACACCTGGGACAGAGTCAACTCTAACCCCAATCTTATGTAGAAATACTGGAGTCTTATATACCCTATGCAATAAAAATAGCTGAGACAATCTGTCAGATTCAGACAATGACAGAAGGGAGTAAGCGCCAACACCGTAGACCATTCCTCATCAGTAAGAGCACCAAGATCCCTTTACCACTTGCCGAAGGGAGTCGCTCATGATGGAAGCTCAACAATTCCTATAAATCCAGGAAATCACCCCAGCAGACTCCCTCTTTGTAACTACCGAATCCAGGACCACATTGGAATGAACAGTCAACGAAGACGACCTACATTGTGTGTCGTACACATGATGTAACTGTAAATATCTATAAAACAAAGAGTGCGGCAAGTTAAACTCCTCCTGTAAATCCCCAAAAGTCCCGACCCTGCCCTGAACAGCCAATTGTCCCAAAGTGCAGAGTCCCCTCCTCTCCCAAAAACCAGCATCCACAAAAAAACTAAAAGCAGGCAAGTCAGGGTTATGCCACAGCGGTTTGAATTTAATGCAGCTCGTGATGCCAAATAATTTACGCACATGACCCCAAAGCTTGCACAGGAGCATAGTTGTGGGAGAGGAGTCAAGAGGTCTAGAAAGGGCGCCAATTTCCAGTATATGCAGTGGCACATGCTTGCCCATGAATAACCTCCCTGTGGGGCCTAACGTATGAACAGCCGCTCAACCTCTAATTTGGTGTAGTTGTGAGGCAAGAAAGTATAGCCAAGGGTTCGGGAGGGCCCCCGAATATTTCCCCCTCTGTAACGTCTCCAATCTAATCCTAGCTGACCCCGCCCCCCCCCCCCCCCCCCCCCAAGACCAGTTGCCTAAAAAGACGTTGAATTCTCTGGAAGTGGTCCATCGCAGTCCATACTGGAGAGTTTTGCAAGATATAAAGTAAATTGCGGCATCAGTACCATTTTAGCCAGATTAGTCCAGCCAACCACCGAGATCTGAAACTTGGACCAGACTGCCACCTTTTGGGAGCCTCTATCCAAGAGAGGAGTCAGATTGTGGGAAATAAAATCATGAAGAGAGGGAGTAATATAGATACCTAAATACTTAAAGCCAGTAACCACTTGCAATTGAGAGGCAGCTATCTGAGGGATGACAGGCAGAGGATCCAGGGGCATAAGCACTGACTTATCCCAATAAAACAGGAGACCAGACCAGTAATGAGAGACATGAGAGGAGCCAGGGTGTGGGTCGTATCCCCTAAGAACTAGGGATCGACCGATATCGTTTTTTTAGGGCCGATACCGATAATCGGTGGAGGTTAGGGCCGATAGCCGATAATTTATACCGATATTCCGGTATAAGTTATCGGCTATTTATCCCCCGCGACACCGCTGCAGATCATTGATTTAAAGTGGGCGCTTTAAATCAATGAACTGCAGTGGCTTTTGTGGTGCCATAGACCGCCGTCGCCACCCGCTTCTCTCCCCCTGCCTGTCCGGGGGTCCTGAGTCCTATCACCAATCTATCACCTATCAGAAATCTATTGCCAAAGCCCATAGAGCGCATCACTTGCCACAGATAATTCCACTCAACGCTATTAATGCCTTGGCAGCGCCCAGTGAAAAGATCGAGCGGGCCCCCTACCCCTCCGGAGACATTTCAAAATTAAGGTATACTCTACAGATATTGTCCACCATCGACTTACCCGCCATAAAGCCAGTCTTATCCCCATGAACTAACGATAGGACCACTCTAGCCAATCTGTTAGCTTCACATCAGCACATAAGAGAGAAATAGGCCTGTAAGAGCCTGCACTCAACGGGTTCTTACCAGGTTTAGGAAGGAGAACTACAATAGCCTCCATCATGGATTTAGCTAAGGAACCCTTCAAAACTGCTGTCTCGACTACCCGCTGCAGCTGAGGCAGAAGAACACCCTGAAATTGTTTATAAACCTCTCTAGGTAGACCATCTGGGCCCAGAGATTTCTCATTGGCAGCATCCCTCAAAGCCAGCTCCAGTTCATCCAGAGAGATGGGCGAGTCCAGCGAGTCCCTCTGATCCAGGGAAAGAGAAGGCAAGGACACTCTACCCACATAAGCCCCCAGTTCCGCCTCAGAGCAAGTAGTCCTGGATGAATAAGCATCCCTATAAAAATCCAACATTGCCTGCAGAATATCAATGTCCTCCATAACCTCCCTCCACCGAGTATCTCTCAGACAGCCAATGTAAGTCATCCCTTGTTGAGTACGAGCAACATAAGCCAATAATTTCCCCATACCCTCACCACATTCAAAATACCTCTGTTTGGTAAAGAAACATGTGTGTAATGTTCAGCATTAGTATAGGCACCTTGAGCCTGCACCCAGGCACTCTTAGCCTCAGGAGAAGGAACCAAACGCACTCTCAGTACTAACTACCGCCTGCTGCAATTTCTCCCCTCTCTCTCTAGTAAAAGATTTGTGGATGCTAATGTCCTGTATAAATAAGCCCCGGAGGAATGCCTTGCAAGAGTCCCACACCACAGAGACCGAAGCCGAACCAGCATTAAATGGGTGCTCCGCTGCTCAGTGTTTGGAACAAACTGTTCCGAACTCTGGAGCTGGCGCCAGGAGCTTGTGACGCCCCGCTCCCTCATGAAGTTCCGCCCCACCCCTCAATGCAAGTCTATGGGAGGGGGCATGACGGCTATCACGCCCCCTCCCATAGACTTGCATTGAGAGGCGGGGAGTGACGTCATGAGGGGGCGGGGCTATGATGTCATGAGCTCCCGACGCCGGCTCCAGCGTTCGGAACAGGTTGTTTCAAACACTGATCAGCGGAGTACCCCTTTAATGTCTATATAATTTCAAAGTTCCACACCCACAATTTCTGCCGTGGTCAGCAGTTGCAGTCAGAACGGATTAAGTTTCCAGAGTGGGCGCCCCCCTCCAGCATCTCACACCACTTGTACCTTTAAACGAATGGGGGAGTGATCAGAGAGACCTATCGCTAAGTATTCAACCACCCTCACCATACCTGTCATAGCAATGTCTCCAACAGCCATATCTATCCTGGACAAGGTCCCGTGAGTGGCAGAGTAGCAGGAATATTGTTTAGTAATTGGATTGCGTTGGCGCCACAGATCAAGCAAATCAACCTCATGCAGTAACTGAGCAAGTCCGGTGGGCCTAGAGGAGGGAGGGGCCTGTGAACCCCAGAACCTGTAACGGAGGCATCTAGAACCTGATTAAAATCCCCACAAATGAGTGGAGGTGCAACAGGAAACCCAGAAACTATAGAGAGAACACGATGTACCACAGCTCCGCTATAAGTAGCGGGAACATAAAGGCCCACTAGAATGAGCAGTCGGTGAGAAAATTCACGTAACAGACAGATAAACCGCTCATTTGGATCAACAACGGAAGAAACTGTTTTAAAGGGGATGGACTTATGGACCAAGATACTAACCCCTCGAGCATGGGAGGAGAAAGTAGAATGGAAGGAATGACCGACCCAAGCTCTATGGAGGACCGCAGTAGATTCTGCCGTCAAATGGGTCTCCGTAAGACAAAGTATAGCAGGTTGGAACTGTATCACCGAGTTAAAGACTGCATACCGTTTAGATACATCCGCCAGCCCTTGTACATTCCACCCCATAAAATTAAATACCGCCATCACATAGGAAAAACTATAAAAGAACCACAAGGCCACCACACTCACGAAGGAAGACAGCTGACACACTCACAGTTATAAAGGACGAGCAAAGGATGCACAGAGAAGAGGGAAGAGACAGAACCTAAAACAGACAAACACCCCAAAACAGAAAACAAACACAGCCACATAAAACGCTGCGGCATGTGGCACCAGGGGGCGCTAATATGCTGGCACCAGTCATCAACACACTCCAATACAATCAATAACAAGCAGTCACCTAAACAGAACAATGAGACCAGAGTGAGAGCAAACAGCAGGAACGCAACCAGCCAACCAAACATAATCAGATGAGCAGTAAAAACAGTATATACCATATCCCACATGAACAGATAAAATGAAGACCCCCCATATTAAAGACTATCACCCACCCAACCGCCTTCCCCAATAGAAAAACTAAAGGCATAAAACAAGCAGCAATACCCACTACAAGCTACATGCACCTCTACCAGAAAGAGAAACAAATAAAATCAAACAGTCATCAGAGCATTAGTTATCAGGCTGTGCCGATACAACACCATAGGGACAGTTCAGTCTGGGGCAGGATCAGGAGAGCCCCCTACGAGCCCTTTGACAAAGTTGTGATTCGTGAGAGTCTAGCCAGCGGATAGCCACATCCACTAAGTCAGGAAAAAATTTGCTAACATGGTCATCCACTGTGATAGGTTGTTTTTCTCTAGCCAGACGTAGAATCAGGGCCCGATCCCGGTAGTGGAGAAGTTTCACAAGCATAGAACGGGGTGGGCTCCCTGGTGGCAAGGGTCTGGTAGGGACCCGATGAGCCCGCTCAACAGCAAAGAGAGAGGTCAGATTGTCAGCACCAAACACATTTTTGAGCCAGGTCTCCATATATTCTGTAGGATAGCGGCCTTCACACTTTTCTGGGAGGCCCACAATACGCACGTTATTGCGGCGTAATCTATTTTCAAGGTCATCCGCTTTGGCTTTAAGCAAGGCAATATCTTGACCATGTCTGGTAGAGTCCCTCACAAGAGGGACAACAGCATCTTTCACATTACTAATCCTTTCCTCTGTAGCAGAAGTGCGATCCATCACTTTTTGCAGACGAATAAGAGAGATGTCAGACTGTACTGTACCCACTTGAGCAGTTAGTTAAGAGTCATGTTACACCACTGTATTTCAGCGAACACAGCAGCCGGAGTGGGTTCAGCAGGATGACCCGGTGAAGCAGCAGCCGCCGCAGCAGATAACGCACCCGGAGTGCCAAGTAGAGAGACATGAGAGTCCGTGATAGAATTTTGTAGAAAAGCATCATAGTCCTCCAAGGGGTCTGTCGGAGCCCCAACAACCGCCATTGGGAGAGGGGCAGCCCTGCGGTCAGGGGAATCAGGTGACTGGTTCCTCAAGGCAAACCGTTCAAGTTTTGCCGCCACCTCCTGCTGCCTCCACCTCCTGCTGCAACGCCAGCTTATTTCTCAAGGTGGAGGATGTTCCAGCCCCCTGCTGTGAGGAACCAGCGCCCTCCTTGTTCCTCTTACACTTATTAGAAGCAATGTAGTGTAATAGAAAAACCCCACAGCACTCAGGTAAAAATAAGCGTGCATGCACACCACGTTTTCACTGTACGGGTGCCGGATCCAGCTGGGGGAGGAGAAAACCGTGCGCTCTCGTACCCCAGCCCGACCGGCACTAAAATCCATTGACTTTAATGAGCCGACCAGAGTCACCGTTTTACTCCGGTCGGCTCATTTTTGACCTGTATCCTTTTTTTTTGACCGGACCTATAAACGTAGGTCTGAAATAATTTCAGCGGTCTGGTCTGGGGTCTGATTAAGTTATTTAGATCCTGTCTGGGGTCTGAATAAATTTGAAGGGTCTGTTCTGGGGTCTGAATATATTTTAGAGGTCAAGTTTGGGGTCTGAATTGTGTTTAGGGCATTGTGGTTTATAAAAAGATCTAACATTTTTACAAAACAATCACAATAAGACATCTTCACTGGTAGGTTGGGTTCACACACAGTATTTCGGTTTATTTTTAGCAAAAACCTGGAGTGGGTCCAAAACACAGAAAAAGGTGCAAACTTTCCAGTATAGTTTTTCTTTTCAGTCCCATTCCTGATTTAGGATAAAAAATATTAATCAAATACTGACCAAAACACTATGTCTGAACCAAGCTTCAGTATTTATAGCATTTGTACCTACGTACCCCAATATAAAGCCCAGAATATTTACTAAACCTGCTCATGTATTATACGGCTGCTCAGTGTTTCTTACACCTATTACATTGCACTTGTTTTTAATGGTGAATTACATTTTACAAGTAATAAAAGAGCCTGGTTATGTAACTGCAGCTAAAACTCTTAGCATCTCCCTTTCAGGATTCAGGATCGCCTGGAAAAGCGACTGATGTCTCCTATTGATTTTACATTATTTCTAAACTCTTGTGCAAGTTATTGTTTTCTGTAGACGACAACTTAATGCAGATGCAAGATAACTTATAACTTATTAATGTAAATCTTTGTTCATTGTGGGCTATATAGTCATATGGGTTGTACTTCTCAATGATTGACAGCTATGGAAGTGTGCATGTAGAGAAAGTCGTCTCACTGAGTAGGACCGGCACTTGAACTATTTAGCAAGCTAGTCAAGTGGGCGGTCCTACTTAGAGACTGACAGCTAACTGTGTGTATAAGGGTGTCTGTAGAGAGAACTGCCAGTCACTGAGTAGTACCATCCCCATGACTAGAATGGGCAGAGATTTATATGTATACACAGTGACCCCTCCAGCAGAATAGTGAGTACAGCTCTGGGGTATAATGCAGGATATAACTCAGGATCAGTACAGGATAAGTAATGTAATGTATGTACACAGTGATCTCACCAGCAGAATAGTGAGTACAGCTCTGGAGTATAATACAGGATATAACTCAGGATCAGTACAGGATAAGTAATGTAATGTATGTACACAGTGACCTCACCAGCAGAATAGTGAGTACAGCTCTGGAGAATAATACAGGATATAACTCAGGATCAGTACAGGGTCAGTAATGTAATGTATGTACACAGTGATCTCACCAGCAGAATAGTGAGTACAGCTCTGGAGTATAATGCAGGATATAACTCAGGATCAGTACAGGATAAGTAATGTAATGTATGTACACAGTGATCTCACCAGCAGAATAGTGAGTACAGCTCTGGAGTATAATACAGGATATAACTCAGGATCAGTACAGGATAAGTAATGTAATGTATGTACACAGTGTCCTCACCAGCAGAATAGTGAGTACAGCTCTGGAGTATAATACAGGATATAACTCAGGATCAGTACAGGATAAGTAATGTAATGTATGTACACAGTGACCTCACCAGCAGAATAGCGAGTACAGCTCTGGAGTATAATACAGGATATAACTCAGGACAAGTAATGTAATGTATGTACACAGTGACCTCACCAGCACATGATGTAATGCAAGATCAGTACAAGCTAAATTAAGTATTTTTACAATGTATTTTTACTGTACTATGAAGCAGTGGCAAAAGCAGAGGGGACAGGAAAGGAGTGGCACACCTGTATGGAGACATGTGGATACACAGAGTCACTGGATATAAATTACAGTCCCTTAAAACATATATTTTTCCAGTCATTCCTAAACTGTGCCCGGTAATTCTAGATGAAGAACTTTATATCCCAACTACTGCACATGGTGAAAGCAAAACATCAAAACTTGTTGAACCTGTTCACGTTTCGGGAAGCCTCCGCTCATTCATATTCTGGTCCATTTATGTCCAATAAAACATCAGAGAATAAGCAATAATTAAATATTTCTGTATCTGTTGTTGAATAATGATAAATACCTTTATCCTCCGGTTCTCTCCAACATCTTCTTTAATACGAGCCAGCCAGGACTCATGGAAATGGGCGCCATCTCTATGGGGAGGAAACAAATCGGTGACTAAAAGTCTCATCAGCGGTGCAAATACTTTTTTTAACCAATACGATCCATTTAATCACTTTTGAATATGCATATATATATATATATATATATATATATATATACACACACATAGTCAGAGTGTGTATTCCAGCCAGTGGGACCTGAACATGTAACTCAAGTTAAAGAGGTTATCATAAGATTAAAGGGGTTATCCAGGAAAAAACTTTTTTATACATATCAACTGACTCCAGAAAGTTAAACAGATTTGTAAATTACTTCTATAAAAAAATCTTAATCCTTCCAGTACTTATGAGCTGCTGAAGTTGAGTTGTTCTTTTCTGCCTAAGTGCTCTCTGATGACACCTGCCTCGGGAACTGTCCAGAGTAGAAGCAAATCCCCATAGCAAACCTCTTCTACTCTGTGCAGTTCCCGAGACAAGCAGAGGTGTCAGCGTTGCCAGACAGAAAATAATGACTCAACTTTAGCAGCTGTTAATTATTGGAAGAATTAAGATTTTTTTAATAGAAGTAATTTACAAATCTGTTTAACTTTCTGGAGCCAGTTGATTTTTTTCCTGGAATACCCCTTTAAGTTATACCCTGATACAAAGTATAGTGGATAAGAAAGCTGATCATAGGAAGGGGGTCCAACTGCTGAGCCCCCCCACTGATGATGAGAACAGAGGTCATCTGCCCCCCTAAAGTGAACAAAGCAGCAGAGCACGTGATCAGCCATCACTCCACTCATTCTCCTTGGGACTTCCAAACATTGCCCATCGCTGAACCCAATATTCCTTGAAGTCACATATAAGTGGTGGCCAAGGATGTGCACTGCCCAGAATTTACTCAGGGGACAATTTACCTCCATTCCCATCATCCGTGCACTAGGACTAGGGTTGCCACCCTGCCGCTACTTTTATATAAAAAATTCCGGCAATGCAATGCCCGGTATTTATGCAACCAATCCTCCATCTCCCGGAATATTGCACCATATACTATACCAGTGTTTCCCAACCAGAGCGCCTCCAGCTGTAGCAAAACTACAACCCCCAGCATGCCCGGACAGCCAACGGCTGTCCAGGCCTCTACTGACCCAGTGATGGCTGCGGAGTCCTGACCAGTGTGGCCGGTGTTCTGTGGCCCATATAATCCCATATTATTCCTATAGAACTACTTTCCTCGGTTGCAGCATTGTGTTCTGGTATTTACTGATCAGGCCTCGCCTTGGCAGCTGCAAGTCTGACAATGAATACATAATGCGGTCGGGCGAGTCCGGGCCTGGAAGCACTGGCAGTGCTGGAGCTTGGTAGAGGCCGAACAATGTATAGAGCTTTATGCTACAGAATCAGCTGTGACTAAGGGGTCCTGACTAGATGAAAGGCCTAACTAATGGAGGGTCCTGACTGGAGAACGGTCTTGACTAGAGGAGGTACCTGAGTAGAGGATGGTCCTGACTAGAGGGTGTCCTGACTAGAGGGTGTCCTGACTAGAGGGTAGTCCTGACTAGAGGGTGTCCTGACTAGAGGGTGTCCTGACTAGAGGGTGTCCTGACTAGAGGGTAGTCCTGACTAGAGGGTAGTCCTGACTAGAGGGTGTCCTGACTAGAGGGTGTCCTGACTAGAGGGTAGTCCTGACTAGAGGGTAGTCCTGACTAGAGGGTAGTCCTGACTAGAGGGTGTCCTGACTAGAGGGTAGTCCTGACTGGGGGAAGATATTGACTAAAGAAGGCTCCTGACAAGATGAGCATCCTGACAAGATGAGGGTCCTGACAAGATGAGGGTCCTGACTAGAGTGTGGTCCAGACTGAGGAGGGTCCTGACTAGTGTGGGGGTCCAGACTGAGGGGGGTCCTGACTAGAGTGTGGTCCAGACTGAGGGGGGTCCTGACTAGTGTGGGGGTCCAGACTGAGGGGGGTCCTGACTAGTGTGGGGGTCCAGACTGAGGGGGGTCCTGACTAGTGTGGGGGTCCAGACTGAGGGGGGTCCTGACTAGTGTGGGGGGTCCAGACTGAGGGGGGTCCTGACTAGTGTGGGGGTCCACGCACTACATCCCTGTTCCCCAACCTGTAGCTCTCTAGCTGGTGTAACACTACAATTTCCAGCATGCCCTGGATTTATAGTTTTGCGACAGCTGAAGAGTCACAGGTTGGACAACACTGCAATACACAGACAAATCACATGTAGTACTTAAATTTTCCCTGAGGTGGCGCTGCTGAACTGAACACTTCATACACTTGGTTCTTATTTTTGTAGCACAGAATACACTGGGTCCATTCACTTACAAAAAGAAGAAATCCTCAAAATGGTAAAAATGGTGAAAATGGTGAAAAAGGTGAAAAAGGTGAAAAAGGTGAGGCACGAATCACTTTAAGGGGACACTATCCAAATAAAAAATGTTTTTATTGCCCATAGCAACCAATCACAGCACAGCTTTCCTTTTCTATTATGTTTTAAAAAAAATGAAAGCTGCGCTGTGATAGGTTGCTATGAGCCACAACCACAGTTCATTGTGTGTTGCCCATAGCAACCAGTCAGAGCCCAGCTGTCATTTCTTAAACTGACCTGGTAAAATGAAAGCTTTTTATATATCTCCCCTAATGTATACTATACAGAAAACTCCCAGAATTCCCTCATAACTTTTGTGCTCTAAGACAATGATTGGCGCAGAACGTCTTCCTCATAGAATGGCACTTACATCTGGTGAAGCACCTGCGCCATGGGAACACCGCTGGTGAGGTCCTCGATGGTCTTACACGGGGCAGAGGTATTAAATGTCTGTAACTACGGAAAGAAAGAAAAAAGATCAATTGTCTGTCAATGTTATATTATCTATCTCATATCTTTTTCATATCTATCTATCTCATATCTATCTATCTATCTATCTATCTATCTATCTATCTATGGCTTGACAAAGGCTGTGTGAGACAGCTGAAACGTCGCCTCCTGTACGTTTGGTTGAATAAAGCCACACATTTTTTTCACAGAATTTGAGTGCTGCTGTTCTCTTCGTTGTATCTATCTATCTATATATCTATCTCATATCTATCTATATATCTCATATCTATCTATCTATCTATCTCATATCTATTTCATATCTATCTATCTCATATCTATCTATCTATCTATATATCTATCTATCTATCTAATATCTATCTATCTCATATCTATCATATATCTATCTCATATCTATCTATCTATCTATCTATCTCATATCTATCTATCTCATATCTATCTATCTATCTATCTATCTCATATCTATCTATCTATCTCATATCTATCTATCTATCTATCTCATATCTATCTATCTATCTCATATCTATCTATCTATCTATCTATCTATCTCATATCTATCTCATATCTATCTATCTATCTCATATCTATCTATCTTTTTCACATCTATCTATCTATCTCATATCTATCTATCTCATATCTATCTATCTATCTCATATCTATATATCTCATATCTATCTATCTCATATCTATCTATCTATCTCATATCTATCTCCTATCTATCTATCTCATATCTATCTATCTCATATCTATCTATCTCATATCTATCTATCTCATATCTATCTATCTATCTCATATCTATCTATCTATCTTTTTCACATCTATCTATCTATCTCATATCTATCTATCTCATATCTATCTACCTCATATCTATATATCTCATATCTATCTATCTCATATCTATCTATCTATCTCATATCTATCTCCTATCTATCTATCTCCTATCTATCTATCTCATATCTATCTATCTCATATCTATCTATCTCATATCTATCTATCTCATATCTATCTATCTATCTCATATCTATCTATCTATCTTTTTCACATCTATCTATCTATCTCATATCTATCTATCTCATATCTATCTATCTATCTCATATCTATATATCTCATATCTATCTATCTATCTATCTCATATCTATCTATTATCTATCTATATATATATATATATATATATATATATATATATATATATATATCTCATATCTATCTATTGTTCTCACCATTTACAATCACATTGCAGGTTACATTTTGCTCAGTGCACATTATACAGAAAAACCAATGACCACGTGTGACAACTACCCCCATCATTTCCTCCAGCTTTTCAAATGCTCAGAAATTCTTGTGTAGAACAGAATTGTGCGGCAGCAATGACCAGACTGCAGCCAAAGCTTTCCCTCTACATTGTACCGTGAGCCGGTAGGAGGGCTCAGCTCTGCACCTCCACTTCTTACAACACTTCAAAGTCTACACCACAACTTCAGCGACTCAGCAAATACTCAGCCTTTCTTATCTTACACAAAGTTACATCATGTCTTATAGTCCAGTGTTTCCCAACCAGTGTGCCTCCAGCTGTTGCAAAACTACAACTCCCAGCATGCCCGGACAGCCAACGGCTGTCCGGGCATGCTGGAAGTTGTAGTTCTGCAACAGCTGGAGGTACACTGGTTGGGAAACACTGTTCCAGATACATCCAGAGCTGAAATCACGAGAAATGCATTGCACTATATTTATTAATCTCATGCGCCAAAGTTTCCCTGTTCTTTTCACCTGTTCACCATTTTCAGCTAAGTTTTAAAAAAAGGTCAGGAAACATCCCCCCCCCCCCCCCCCCAATCCGAGTGATTTATGAAATTGGGTTTTGTCCAATTATTGTTGCGTTTTTCAGGCTGTGATATATATATATATATATATATATATATATATATATATATATTTATTTTTATTTTTTTATTTTTTTTCCACTTCAATAAGGTGGTTACAAACTTTGGTGAATTTTCGTGCCCTTTGGCAAATTTTCGACGTTTTTCAGACACGTGAAAACACATTGCTGCATCTAAGGGATAAATGGCAAAAAGAAATAAATAAAATAAATAAATAAAATAAATAAATAGATAAATAAATCACTATGCAAATGAGAAAAAAAAAAGTATCTATTTATCTATACATAAATGTATTTAGGGCGATGCGTACTCTGTGGCCTGTGCCTGGTCTTGCTTGTGTCATGATGTCACCGTGATGTCACACATTCCAGGCGCGGGCAGTGAACCAATCCCAAGTGTAAATGGAATGAAAAAAAAAAAAATATTCGAATCACGAGAACCATTCACACTGAGGAATCCGGATATTTTGTGGTTACATTCGTTTTTTTTTTTCACGTGGAAGCTTCTATAGGTTATAAACACACCCAGGAGCTGTCCAGACTGGTTCTACTACTATTCGCGGCGAGGGCAAGAGATCTGCCATAGGTATAGTGTGAATTGTGCCAGCTGTGCACGCCCCTGATGGATGCCGCGCCGAGCACTGCGCCGGTACAGACAGTATACGGAAATGGCGTACATAGAAATTCATGTATCCTCTGGCTTTATCTCGTATATGACAATTTTCTATTTCTGGGTATTTCAGAATTTTTTTTACCTAATATGTGACTCGCTGGCGTTTTGCGCCATTTATTTAGCATGTCGTTTATTATAACATGAAAACAAAGAGAGGTACGGCTGCTGTTATGGTCACCCAGCTTTCCCAGCCTCATGAAAAGCAAATCTGTGATAAGGAAAATTTAGATTGAAGGCAGATTTGCCGTTCAAGGGGTACTCCGATGGAAAAAAAAAATTTTATTATTCAACTGGCGCCAGAAAGTTAAACAGATTTGTAAATTACTTCTATAAAAAAAAAAAATCTGAATCCTTCCAGTACTTATCAGTTGCTGTATGCTCCACAGGAAGTTCTTTTCTTTTTCAATTTCTTTCCAGTCTGACCACAGTGTTCTCTGCTGACACCTCTGTCTATGTCAGGAACTGTCCAGAGTAGGAGCAAATCCCCATAGCAAACCTCTCCTGCTCTGGACAGTTCCTTACATGGACAGAGGTGTCAGCAGAGAGCACTGTGTTCAGACAGAAAGGAAATTAAAAAATAAAATAACTTCCTGTGGAGTATACAACAGCTGATAAGTACTGGATGGATTAAGATATTTTATTAGAAGTAATTTACAAATATGTTTAACTTTCTGGCAACTGTTGATTTAAAAAAATAAATAAATAAAACATTTCCACTGGAGTACCCCTTTAAAGTGTCATGTAAAGGCAGCCATCTTGGTTGTTACCCAGCTTTACCATGAAACGACTTAGCTCCCATGCACACTAAGGAAATTTAGAAAGGGATTTTCATGCTAAATTTCGGATCCGCACCACCCCCGGAATTGGTACATGAAAAATAAGTGTCAGAAATAAAAGTCTAAGCACATGTTCACACTGCGAAATCTCCGCTGCGAGAGCCCATCTGAGTGGACGCCGCCGAAATCCTTCAGTGCCAGGATTGCGCAGACTTTGGCTTGTCTGGGCATGCTGGAAGTTGTAGTTTTGCAACAGCTGGAGGCACCCTGGTTGGGAAACACTGACCTAACATATTTTGTAGTGGAATGTGTATTTATACATCCACCATTCAGTGTATGTGGAAAGTTGAGTAACAAACTATATCAGTGTGTCCCAACCCTTGTGCCTCCAGCTGTTGCAAAACTGCCACTCCCTGTAGAGTAAGATCAGCATTTCCCAACCTTTAGCTGTCCTGGCATGCTGATAGTTGTATTTTTGCAACAGCTGGAGACACGCAGGTTGGGAAACACTGATGTTACTGATGGGCAACCACGTCCTTGGAAGAACAAATACCTGGGATTAGGAAGCTCCGCAAATCTCATTCAACTAAGTAACGGTGAATGGCGGACGTCTCGCTAAATATAGAAGAAGTTATTTACAGAGCAGAAGTAAATCCGTCCATCAGGGCAGCGACAGGAGAGATAACGTGATCTGGGCACAGAGGGCACAATATGGGGGATCCTCACCTCTCACCTCCGTTCTGTATAACTCATATATATACAGAATACATTTATTCAAAAACTTTGAGCTCTTGCTGCTGTTACTGAGCACCGGAGAGCCCCCTTGTGGTGATCAGCTATATCTTATTTACTGCCTTCCAGGGGGCTGTTTACCACTAGTCAACACATAATTACTTCCTCCCTTAGCTGTCTGGCCAATCACAGCAAAACACCTGCTCCTTACTGCTAAGCCATGACATAGTGCTGGAGAAAGTGCTGAACAGCCTGGGGAATTATTTAAACAGGACATAACTATAGATGCAGAAGAATAAGGAGGAAGAAGACCTATCAATCCAGGCGCTCCGGATACTTGACCCAAGAAAATGGATGGAAGCAGACTTGTGCTATCAAAGATCCCTCGGCAGAGACCACTTTATTAAATAAAAAATAGTAAATAATAAAACAGATTACGCATTTTGAGGGAAACACCCTCTTCATCAGATCTGATGAAGAGGTTTTTCCCTCGAAATGCGTAATGTTTTATTATTTATTATTTTTTATTTAATAAAGTGGTCTCTGCCGAGGGATCTTTGATAGCACAAGTCTGCTTCCATCCACTTTCTTGGGTCAAGTATCCGCAGCGCCTGGGTTGATAGGTCTTCTTCCTCCTTATTCTTCTGCAACATTTCCAGGCCTGGATTCCTTCTGCCTCCTGTGACCTCCCGGCTTCAGCAACGTTCCTGACCTTGTGGTACCCTATATTCTAGGGTGATAGGCACATGTCCTATTGCTTTGAGGTGAGCGGCCATCTACTAGATGCGTCGGCAGCCCCGACAACTAGTTCTGTTCCATCTTTCCAAGGGTAATACAGGAGGCGCCACTTGTGCGGTCTGTTCTTTTCTACATTACTATAACTATGGATGGAATGTGAGGGGAGGGATTGTGGATGCACTGGTTTTGCAAGGTGCTATGTGAGCATAAAGGAAAACAGCTGCAGCATAACAGGAAATAAGGGGCTGCTTCATATAAGCAGCCCTGGTCTAAGCTATGAATTGCTGATAACGATGGCAAGCTAAAGGGAGAAGGAAGTGGTTCCATCACAGAAGCAGAACTGGTCTAAGCAGTCAACTGCTGCTGATGCTGGTGACAAGCTGCACATGCATCAGCTGCCAAGAACTTAAAGGGGTACTCCGCCCCTAGACATCTTATCCCCTATCCAAAGGATAGGTGATAAGATGTCTCATCGTGGGAGTCCCACCTCTGGGGACCCCCGCGATCTCAGCTGCAGCACCCCAGACATCCACGCACGTGGAGTGAACTCCATGCCAGATTACTGGCGATGTGGGGTGGAGGCTCATGACATCACGGTTACGCCCGCTAGTGACGTAAATGCCACGCCCCCTCAATACAAGTCTATGGACTTGCGTTCAAGGGGCGTGGCCATGATATCACGAGCCTCCGGCACTGCACCCGACGCTTTAAACCCCCGCGATTAGACATCTTATACCCTATCCTTTGGATGGGGGATAAGATGTCTTGAGGCGGAGTACCCCTTCAAGGGTCGTCAGAAAAACAGGAAAGCCTTGATTTACCTTTCAGGCACAGTGTGAACCCTATGGAGGAGGCAGACAGGCTCACAGATTGCAAATGGAACTATTTAAACCCCTTCCCACTTCCTGTGTCCTTTCTTGATGTCTCTGTTTCTAGGGACGGACTGAGCCTAACAACAGGCAGTGAACTGCAAATTCAGTGAAAGTGAAATCTTTATTGGCTTAAAAGTAAGACATGTTTTAGGGGGTTAGAAAGTGACGTAAGCAAAATATAGATTGTGAGCACTAGTGAAAAGCTAATGTCCATTTAATTCACTAATATCTCCCTCATTTTGCCTCATGTGATTTTCAGCTCCAGCAATGATCTCTCATATAGTGACATCATCGCCGCTGCATGGTGATGTCACTAATTCTGGGGATGTTACAAAATATCAATGACCCATCAGGACCGTGTCTATCTGCCATAACTTCTGCCATTCCTGACCTTTCTTTGTTCAGAATTAAGGACAAGGCACAATGGGAACGGATAGATCTGGATCTCGCTATTGTCCTCGTAGCTCGTAGTCTGCCGGCCAAAACGGCGCAAAGAGAAAACACACAGGGAGGTCCCTCAAGATGGAGAAGAGAGAAGCAACAGAGGAGGTCTCACCAGGGAGGGTAACGCACGAAACAGGTGGTCTCCTAGACAGTACGGCAATAATATCCTGTGAATGTCAGATCTCAACAGAATCTGAAGCTGACATGGTGGAGACCACTACACAACACATACCGACCTACAGACGTGTAAGCTTCAGACTTTTAATCTGTTATAGTACAGGCTCCTCTACAGCTCCTCCGCAGACCCTTCCTTCACAGTCTCTGCACCTCATAATATAGTACAGGCTCCTCTACAGCTCCTCCGCAGACCCTTCACCCACAGTCTCTGCACCTCATAATATAGTACAGGCTCCCCCTACAGCTCCTCCGCAGACCCTTCACCCACAGTCTCTGCACCTCATTATATAGTACAGGCTCCTCTACAGCTCCTCCGCAGACCCTTCACCCACAGTCTCTGCACCTCATAATATAGTACAGGCTCCTCTACAGCTCCTCCGCAGACCCTTCACCCACAGTCTCTGCACCTCATAATATAGTACAGGCTCCTCTACAGCTCCTCCGCAGACCCTTCACCCACAGTCTCTGCACCTCATAATATAGTACAGGCTACTCTACAGCTCCTCCGCAGACCCTTCACCCACAGTCTCTGCACCTCATAATATAGTACAGGCTCCTCTACAGCTCCTCCGCAGACCCTTCACCCACAGTCTCTGCACCTCATAATATAGTACAGGCTCCTCTACAGCTCCTCCGCAGATCCTTCACCCACATTCTCTGCACCTCATACTATAGTACAGGCTCCTATACAGCTCCTCCGCAGACCCTTCACCCACAATCTCTGCACCTCATAATATAGTACAGGCTCCTCCACAGCTCCTCCGCAGACCCTTCACCCACATTCTCTGCACCTCATAATAAAGTACAGGCTACTCTACAGCTCCTCCACAGACCCTTCACCCACAATCTCTGCACCTCATAATATAGTACAGGATCCTCTACAGCTCCTCCGCAGATCCTTCACCCACAATCTCTGCACCTCATAATATAGTACAGGCTCCTCTACAGCTCCTCCACAGACCCTTCACCCACAGTCTCTGCACCTCATAATATAGTAGAGGCTCCTCTACAGCTCCTCCGCAGACCCTTCACCCACAATCTCTGCACCTCATAATATAGTACAGGCTCCTCTACAGCTCCTCCACCGACCCTTCACCCACAGTCTCTGCACCTCATAATATAGTACAGGCTCCTCCACAGCTCCTCCGCAGACCCTTCACCCACAATCTCTGCATCTCATAATATAGTACATGCTCCTCTACAGCTCCTCCGCAGACCCTTCACCCACAATCTCTGCACCTCATAATATAGTACAGGCTCCTCTACAGCTCCTCCGCAGACCCTTCACCCACAGTCTCTGCACCTTAAATTATAATACAGGCTCCTCTACAGCTCCTCCATAGACCCTTCACCCACAATCTCTGCACCTCATAATATAGTACAGGCTCCTCCACAGCTCCTCCGCAGACCCTTCACCCACAATCTCTGCACCTCATAATATAGGACAGACTCCTCTACAGCTCCTCCGCAGACCCTTCACCCACAGTCTCTGCACCTCATAATATAGTACAGGATCCTCTACAGCCCCTCTGCAGTCCCTTCACCACAGTCTCTGCACCCCATAATATAGTACAGTTCTTCTGCAGTCCCTTCCTCCACAATCTCTGCACCTCAAATTATAGTACAGACTTCTCTACAGCTCCTCTGCAGTCCCTCCCTTCACAGTCTCTGCACCTCATAATATAGTACAGGCTCCCCTACAGCTGCTCTGCAGTCCCTTTCCCCACAATCTCTGCTTCCTCATTTTCCTCTACAGCAGTGGTTCTCAACCTTCTTAACCCTTACAGTACTTATCAGCTACTGTATGCTCCACAGGAAGTACTTTTCTTTTTGAATTTCCTTTCTGTCTGACCACAGGGCTCTCTGCTGACACCTCTGTCCGTTTTAGGAACTATCCAGAGGATTTGCTTCTACTCTGGACAGTTCCTAAAATGGAAAGAGTGTCAGAAAAGAGCACTGTGGTCAGACAGGAAAGAACTACGCAACTTCCTCTGTAGCATACAGCTGCTAAAAAGTACTGGAAGGATAAAGATTTTTTAATAGAAGAAATTTACAAATCTGTTTAACTTTCTGGCACCAGTTGATTTAAAAAAAAAAAAAAAAATGTTTTCCACCGGAGTACCCCTTTTATACTCTGGAATGAATCTTGCTGCACCTCAGACTTGATGTAGAGCTGAACAGGTGGCTCGCCAACATTTCTAATTAATTTATTTATTTTTATATTAATGCACACTTTTCTTCCACACCATAAGACAGAGGAGCAAAAGTGGAAAAAGCCGCCGTCAAGCCTGAAACAAATATTCAGCCGACCGTGCAAACATCATTTCCATGCAGGTAGATAGCAAAACAGCTGTAGCATAATAACGTGTTAAAATGGTGTCGTGGTCTGAATTAATGCTGAATACTGAGGAATTCATGTGCAGGACAGGAACCGATTGTAACCAGAAATACTGGGATAAGATCAAGATAAAATATAACTCAGGATCAGTACAGGATAAGTAATGTAATGTATGTACACAGTGACCTCACCAGCAGAATAGTGAGTACAGCTCTGGAGTATAATACAGGATATAACTCAGGATCAGTACAGGATAAGTAATGTAATATATGTACACAGTGACCTCACCAGCAGAATAGTGAGTACAGCTCTGGGGTATAATACAGGATATAACTCAGGATCAGTACAGGATAAGTAATGTAATGTATATACACAGTGACCTCACCAGCAGAATAGTGAGTACAGCTCTGGGGTATAATACAGGATATAACTCAGGATCAGTACAGGATAAGTAATGTAATGTATGTACACAGTGACCTCACCAGCAGAATAGTGAGTACAGCTCTGGAGTATAATACAGGATATAACTCAGGATCAGTACAGGATAAGTAATGTAATGTATATACACAGTGACCTCACCAGCAGAATAGTGAGTACAGCTCTGGGGTATAATACAGGATATAAATCAGGATCAGTAATGTAATGTATGTACACAATCACTACAATGTGAGCGGGCTCAGCCACATCAATTAGAAAAGGGGTGCTGCTATACGTATCAATGTAATACAGTATCCAGAAAGAAAAAGAAACACGCAAAACAGCGCACACCCATAAATATCAAAAAAGTACTCTTTATTAATACATGAATCAAAAAGACAGACAAGATTCTTAAAAACATTTAAAACAGGCCTAAAGCAGCCAAAGCACAAAACAGGGTGAGCTCCCTCAACAAAGGGATCCCCACCCAGGGCACATGCCTATTACAGTACATCAATAACGTCCCTATGTCATACAAATAAGCTACCGCATAACACTAGATTCATCACAACAGCCCATATACAACCTGTATTCTCATGTAGCAAGTAGTGGTGAAGTGACACAGGACGGTTAATGGAGGTGTTACCAGGCAAGTGCCCCCCTAAAGACCCCACGCGTTCCGTTGCCCGTCGGCAACTTCCTCAGCATCACCCCTGAGGAAGTTGCCGACGGGCAACGGAACGCGTGGGGTCTTTAGGGGGGCACTTGCCTGGTAACACCTCCATTAACCGTCCTGTGTCACTTCACCACTACTTGCTACATGAGAATACAGGTTGTATATGGGCTGTTGTGATGAATCTAGTGTTATGCGGTAGCTTATTTGTATGACATAGGGACGTTATTGATGTACTGTAATAGGCATGTGCCCTGGGTGGGGATCCCTTTGTTGAGGGAGCTCACCCTGTTTTGTGCTTTGGCTGCTTTAGGCCTGTTTTAAATGTTTTTAAGAATCTTGTCTGTCTTTTTGATTCATGTATTAATAAAGAGTACTTTTTTGATATTTATGGGTGTGCGCTGTTTTGCGTGTTTCTTTTTCTTTCTGGATAATGTATGTACACAGTGACCTCACCAGCAGAATAGTGAGTGCAGCTCTGGAGTATAATACAGCATATAACTCAGGATCAGTACAGGATAAGTAATGTAATGTATGTACACAGTGACCCCACCAGCAGAATAGTGAGTGCAGCTCTGGAGTATAATACAGGATATAACTCAGGATCAGTACAGGATAAGTAATGTAATGTATGTACACAGTGACCTCACCAGCAGAATAGTGAGTGCAGCTCTGGAGTATAATACAGCATATAACTCAGGATCAGTACAGGATAAGTAATGTAATGTATGTACACAGTGACCCCACCAGCAGAATAGTGAGTACAACTCTGGAGTATAATACAGGATATAACTCAGGATCAGTACAGGATAAGTAATGTAATGTATGTACACAGTGACCTCACCAGCAGAATAGTGAGTACAGCTCTGGAGTATAATACAGGATATAACTCAGGATCAGTACAGGATAAGTAATGTAATGTATGTACACAGTGACCTCACCAGCAGAATAGGGAGTGCAGCTCTGGGGTATAATACAGGATATAACTCAGGATCAGTACAGGATAAGTAATGTAATGTATGTACACAGTGATCTCACCAGCAGAATAGTGAGTACAGCTCTGGAGTATAATACAGGATATAACTCAGGATCAGTACAGGATAAGTAATGTAATGTATGTACACAGTGACCCCACCAGCAGAATAGGGAGTACAGCTCTGGAGTATAATACAGGATATAACTCAGGATCAGTACAGGATAAGTAATGTAATGTTTATACACAGTGACCTCACCAGCAGAATAGTGAGTACAGCTCTGGGGTATAATACAGGATATAACTCAGGATCAGTAATGTAATGTATGTACACAGTGACCTCACCAGAAGAATAGTGAGTGCAGCTCTGGAGTATAATACAGCATATAACTCAGGATCAGTACAGGATAAGTAATGTAATGTATGTACACAGTGACCTCACCAGCAGAATAGTGAGTACAGCTCTGGAGTATAATACAGCATATAACTCAGGATCAGTACAGGATAAGTAATGTAATGTATGTACACAGTGACCGCACCAGCAGAATAGTGAGTACAGCTCTGGAGTATAATACAGGATATAACTCAGGATCAGTACAGGATAAGTAATGTAATGTATATACACAGTGACCCCACCAGCAGAATAGTGAGTACAACTCTGGAGTATAATACAGGATATAACTCAGGATCAGTACAGGATAAGTAATGTAATGTATGTACACAGTGACCTCACCAGCAGAATAGTGAGTACAACTCTGGAGAATAATACAAGATATAACTCAGGATCAGTACAGGATAAGTAATGTAATGTATGTACACAGTGACCTCACCAGCAGAATAGGGAGTGCAGCTCTGGGGTATAATACAGGATATAACTCTGGATCAGTACAGGATAAGTAATGTAATGTATGTACACAGTGACCTCACCAGCAGAATAGTGAGTACAGCTCTGGGGTATAATACAAGATATAACTCAGGATCAGTACAGGATAAGTAATGTAATGTATGTACACAGTGACCTCACCAGCAGAATAGTGAGTACAGCTCTGGGGTATAATACAGGATATAACTCAGGATCAGTACAGGATAAGTAATGTAATGTATGTACACAGTGACCTCACCAGCAGAATAGTGAGTGCAGCTCTGGGGTATAATACAGGATATAACTCAGGATCAGTACAGGATAATTAATGTAATGTATGTACACAGTGACCTCACCAGCAGAATAGTGAGTGCAGCTCTGGGGTATAATACAGGATATAACTCTGGATCAGTACAGGATAAGCAATGTAATGTATGTATACAGTGACCCCACCAGCAGAATAGTGAGTGCAGCTCTGGGGTATAATACAGGATATAACTCAGGATCAGTACAGGATAAGTAATGTAATGTATGTACACAGTGATCTCACCAGCAGAATAGTGAGTGCAGCTCTGGGGTATAACACAGGATATAACTCTGGATACATATGTTCTCTGTCAGATGATTTTCATTCCCTCCAATCCCTACAAATATCTCAGGATTTTTCTTTACAACATAAAACTGGATAAATCCTTTCCTCGAGCTTCAGATCAGAGCCTAAATGTGACTGAGCTTTATATGGAGACTGATTCTATATAGAGCAGCGTTCCCCAACCAGTGTGCCTCCAGCTGTTGCAAAACTACAACTCCCAGCATGCCCGGACAGCCAACGGCTGTCCGGGCATGCTGGGAGTTGTAGTTTTGCAACAGCTGGAGGTGCACAGGTCGGGAAACACTGATATAGACGCTGGAGGCAGGTGTACGGCGCCCCCTATCATCTTATCTCTTCATCTGTTGCAAAACTACAACTCTCATCGTGCCCCTAAGTTGAGCTGGTGAAACGCGACGCCTTAGTTGAATCTTTAGGACTTGTGTCAGAATTCAGCGCAGATTTCTTATTTTTTTTTTAAATGTGTCCGGAAGTGAAATGGTTAATTACATCGGTAACGTAAAACAAATTTTGCTTTTTTTTTCCCACTGTTAAAATTCATCAAATATAAACCGGATTTATATAAAAAGAAAAAAATTAATTAAGAATGACGTCTTCATCCACCGCAGAGAAGATGATTTAACCCACAGGATCTCAGGTCATGCTGGGACTTGTAGTTCCCCATTTACAGACATATATATATATATATATATATATATATATTTATATATATCTTTTATTTATTTATTTTTTTACGCAGATTGACACAACACAAAAATCAACCGTGATGAAAAATCGCGATAGCAAGTGATCGGATGCAGTAACTGCAGAACATCCCTTCCCCACACATCTGACGTCACTTGTGCCCCCCTCACATGCATCCGTGACGTCACTCATGCCCCCCCACCCTGCCCCTTCATCTCACCCAGATAATAAGGCTGTCGCATGGCTCGTTCTCGTTCCCGGCCATCTCTTTCCTGTCACTTCTTCTTTTCCTCCTAAACCTGGTGACCTCACCTGGGGAACAGAGAAGGAGGGAGCAAGCTACGGCTAATAAGAACGGCTCCTTCTCCGCGGTGACGTAAGACCCAATCCTGTGAATGGAGCGTACGCCTGTAGAACGACGTAAGCCTCTTCCGTGAATAGCCCATGAACGCACGCCCCCAGCGTCTTTACTTGTAGCCACTCCCTCAACGGATGACAGGTGGAGTCCACGCCCCCAGACGCTCTGCAAATGATTGACTTACTCGCTGACCAATCAGCGCCGAGCAAATTGAATGCGTTTGCTTTTATTGGTCCCGATGTTGATGTGGGCGGGGTCTTCTCGGCGTCTTTACCTCAGCGAATGGTCGGAGCTGTAAAGATAAGTCTGTGTAAAAAAAAAGAAGTAACTAAACGTAAACAAATCACTGACCTATAATATACTTCAAATATAGGACCCAAAGTCCTCAATATAGGGGAAGATTTCCCAAAACCAGTCCAGAGGAAAAGTTTCTAAGTTGCCCATAGCAACCAATCAGATTGCTTCTTTCATTTTTGAAAAGGCCTCTTAAAAATGAAAGTAGCAATCTGATTGGTTGCTATGGGCAACTCATCATCTTTTCCTGTAGACAGGTTTTGATAAATCTTTCCTGTCTACTCAGTATCCCTGGTACTGGTTCTCTGTCTTTTCAGTACCCCTGGTACTAGGTCCAATTTGGCTTAAAGGGGTAGTCCAGTGGTGAAAAACTTACCCCCTATCCTAAGAATAGGGGATAAGTTTGAGATCGTGGGGGGTCCGACCGCTGGGGCCCCCTGCGATCTCTCCATACGGGGCCCCAGCTCTCCGGCCAGATAGCGGGTGTCGACCCCCGCACGAAGCGGCGGCCGACACGCCCCCTCAATACATCTCAATGGCAGAACTGGAGATTGCCGAAGGCAGCGCTTCGGCTCTGCCATAGAGTTGTATTGAGGGGGCGTGTCGGCCGCCGCTTCGTGCGGAGGTCGACACGCCCCCTTCCCGCCGGCTGTTGGGGCTCCGTACAGGAGATCGCAGGGGGCCCCAGCAGTCGGACCCCCCGCGATCTCAAACTTATCCCCTATAAGTTGTTCACCACTGAGTCACCACTGGACTACTCCTTTAAAGGACATGTCCGGTGCTCACTTTTCTTATTGTATCCGTTCCGGGCTGCAAAAAAAAACAAAACACACTTTCTCTTACCTGCCTAGGCTCCCCCGGTGCTCCGGTACAGGCGTTCGGTCCCCGGGCTGTATTCTTCTTACTTCCTGTTAGCCCGGAACGTCACACGGAGCTTCAGCCTATCACTGGCCGAGGCGGGACATCGCTGCGGCCGGTGATAGGTTGAATCTCCGTGTGACGTGCCGGGCTAACAGGAAGTAAAAAGAATACAGCCCGGGGACCGAACACCTGTACCGGAGCACCGGGGGAGCCTAGGCAGGTAAGAGAAAGTGTGTTTTGTTTTTTTTTGCAGCCCGGAACGGATACAATAAGAAAAGTGAGCACCGGACATCTCCTTTAAGGCTTGTACTGGCCAGGAGAGCGTCTTGTCGGGTGTGGAAAAAATACATGCACACAAGATACCCTCTAAGTACGCTCTGTTTTACTATTTACCAACGTTCATATATATATATATATATATATATATATATATATATATACATATATATATAGCAAAAAAAATTGAAGAGAGCGGCACTCCAGCATTCAGTGAAAACCCAGCGTGGGTGTATTTATTCACACATCTGCAATACACGCGACGTTTCGGCCCGTCAATAGAGCCTTTCTCAAGCACAGTGATAATTCAACAAAACATCCTATTTATAGGCCCCTCAATATCACATTCTAATGAGGGGGGTGGGGTTAAACAGTGTCACAACACAGTGACGTCATTACATATAAAATACTTCATATCAGTGATCAATATAGTGAACATCAAATAAATTCATCATGAACATCTAATCATGTTAATCATATACATCTCTATGGTGTTTGATTACAGTACCAAGCCATAAGTGATCTTCAATAGTGCATACTTATGTTTTTATGTTTTTATTTTTCAATTAGTTACACTTATGGTGATCCGGATGAAGAGAGGCGTGCTACTCGACTGACGAGAAGACCGTTGAATTTGGACCATACAATTATTTGTAAGTCTTCAACATTATACTCCCACTGTACTGTACACGATCGGGGATATACATATTATAAGTAGCATGGTCAGGTTTTTTTTCTTAATTACAGACACATTGCGACATATGTCATAAATGGGGTTGACCAATCTAAATTCTCCCATAGAGGCCCAACCTGTGAGGTGGTGTTAGGATGTGGATGGAGGTGAGATCATTATGGTAGCCCGGATTGGGCACCAAGAGTGAGAAACTCCATTGTGGAATTCCTTCCCATGTAATTGATGCCCATGATTTAATTAAAGGGCAGCCTATTTGGGACCCACCTAGAGAGGTAGCGGGACCTGGGTGAATGGTCACCTTGTCCAATATTGGACATAATGACTATTGATCAACGTTATGTGTCTGGAGAACATTATCAGTAAGATATTTTATATAGACTTATGAATTTAACTAATAACTTAACCGACCATTGGTATAGATGGTTAGTGTATCCTCTCCCGTGTCCAAGCATGAATGGGAGCAATACTATGGTATAGAGTGACGGTGCCCTCTACAAATATGGCCATCCGGCATTGCAATTGAGAAGGCAGCATGCGCGAATCAATGCGGGTGTGACCAATGTTAGAGCCCGTCCCTCCTACAACTGACGTTGAATATATGATGACGACTTCCGGTTTTATCGGATGTGGAGGTCCGGGACATGCGCAGACTGGATGTTTACAAACGGACTGTGCCGGGAATATGAATCTACATGATTGGCTGTCGGGACTTATCGTCAGAAGAGAGCCGCCCTCTGCACCGGAGCTGGATCACGATTATGCACTATTGAAGATCACTTATGGCTTGGTACTGTAATCAAATACCATAGAGATGTATATGATTAACATGATTAGATGTTCATGATGAATTTATTTGATGTTCACTATATTGATCACTGATATGAAGTATTTTATATGTAATGACGTCACAGTGTTGTGACACTGTTTAACCCCACCCCCCTCAGTAGTATGTGATATTGAGGGGCCCATAAATAGGATGTTTTGTTGAATTATCACTGTGCTTGAGAAAGGCTCTATTGACGGGCCGAAACGTCGCGTGTATTGCAGATGTGTGAATAAATACACCCACACTGGGTTTTCACTGAATGCTGGAGTGCCGCTCTCTTCCATTTTTTTGCTACATTTACTTGGGGCTTGGGTCTGACCCTGGAGCTGAGCACCCACGTGGATCTTAGAATCCTTGGCTGTAGCCACGCATGGTGCTCATTCCTCTCTAATTTTATATATATATATATATATATATATATACTATAGTTGCACAATAGTTACAAGTCAGCAGAGCACAATAACAGGATGTATGTGCACAATAGTTACGAATCAGCAGTTCAGCAAAGCAAGAAATACGTAACTTAAGGGAGCGTAACTGATGCCTTGCGGTTACAAAAAGCAGAATTATGATATATCATACAAGAATACAGATCTGTATTATTTTATCAAGACCCTTGTATCCTTCAATCCCCTCTTAAAACCAGTTGTCACTTTAGACAACTTGGTTTTTCTTGTTTTCTATTTTCTTTTGAAAAGTCTTTATGTAGGCAGTATATGTAGGCAGTATATGTAGGCAGTATATGTAGGCAATATAGCCTTCTGCCGAGTGGCGGTGAAGTAGAGGGACTTGGGTGTCTGATGAGGGGGAGAGGAGGATTTTAGTATCTGCAGCAGGTCTTGGCTTGCAGCGTTTCATACATAAGAAAATAAGTTTTATTGACACATATACTATGAGGACAATAACAGTAATGTGTATTATGAGCTGCAGAACGCCCCCTATCCATCCTCCTATGCCCTTGAGCCAGGTAGCGGGATTCAATATTGAAAAGGTATCCCCCCACCACTTATCCTTGTTGATTTCATAGTCTTTGGCGTATTTGTCCCTCAATTTTTGTATGTTCTCCAGCTGGTGGTGCATCCGAATTGTTCCTGAAGTGTCTATGTAATGGTAACAAGTAGGACCTATGATTTGACACATCCCTCCTTGGGCTGCTGTGAGATAGTCCAAGACTATTGCGTGTTGGTTAGTCACTATCATCAGTTGGTTTTGTACGGAAACAGAGGTATTAGTAATTTCTAAAATGTCACATATTTGGTCGTCGAGGTAGTCAGTGGCTTTGACTAACTTATCCCATATTTGCATCACCATTGGATATATAAAAATGGTGCTAAAAAGCTTGTTGGTTATTCCCATTTGTACAACGTGGCCTACCGTTTTCCCTTTCTTTGTTATCTGCTGCTCTTCGGTATAACATATGTTTAGGAGCTGCTCTCATGTCAATGTCGTCGTTGTATATGACAAAGGTCGAGGGGGTAAGTCTAGCTAGGGTGCATGTGCCCAGTGGCGTTGCGACCTGGGTGCGGGGGGTGCGGCCCGCACCGGGTGACACCATCCTGATGGGGTGACACCAGGTACGCCCCCGTTCCTCACTTGCGCTGTCTCAGTAATAGCACTCCCCCATCATCACTTGCGCTGTCTCACTTGTCTCCGTACTAGTAGCACCCCCCCCCCCCGTCACCTGCACAGTGAACCTGTGCCCCCACGTCTTCTGTCGCGCCGACCCGACGTCACTCCGCAGGCCGCGCAGGAGGACGTGATGTCACTAGCAGAGCGCCCGCAGAGAAGGAGCGCTGCGCTGGATGGGTAAGTGAGTGTGTGTGTTTTTTTTGTGTGTGGGGGGAGGGGGGGTTTGTTTGAACCAGCGATCTAATGTGGGGAGACTTTGACTTATTGTGGGGAACATGCAAGGGAACCTGCGGCCTAATGGGGGGAAACTACTACCAAATGTGGGGAATCTATGCTACCTAATGTTGGAAAACTGCTACCTAATGTGCGAAAGCTGCTACATAATGTGGGAAAACTGCTACCTAATGTGGGGAATCTGTGCTACCTAATGTGGGGAAACTGCTACCTAATGTGTGGAATCTGTGCTACCTAATGTGTGGAATCTGTGCTACCTAATGTGGGAAATCTGTGCTACCTAATGTAGGGAAACTGATACCTACCTAATGTGGGGGAACTGCTACCTACCTTAAGTGGGAGAACTGCTGCCTACCTAATGCTCCCCCCCTGGCAGTAGCACCCTCATCATCCACCAGCAAATCCCCCCCCCCCCCCCAGTAGCAGCACCACCATCAGCAGATCCTGATGTTGGATGATGGGGGGTGCTCCTGCCAGGAGGATGATCCTGCCGAAGGATGATGGGGTGATACTGCCAGGGGGGATGGCCAGTAGCACCCTCATCATCCTCCAGCAACACCCCCCCAGTACTAGCACCCCCATCATCCACTAGCAACACCACCAGATTTATATTCAGAGGGTACAGTGTGTGGCGGTATTATATTCAGGGGTACATTATGTGGCAGATTTGTATTCAGAGTGTACAGTATGTGTTGGTATTATATTCAGAATGTACAGATGTGTGGTAGTATTATATTCAGTAGGTACGGTGTATGGAAGGTTTATAATCAAAGAGTATAGTGTATAGTAGTATTATATTTAGAGGATACAGTGTCTGTCAGGTTTATAATAATAATTGTTTTCATATAAAGGATCAGAGACGTCTGGGCGTCACATTCTGCAGAGAGAAGTTTTAGCTGGAACAAGTCCTGGCGGTATGTACCATCTGTATTAGATAAGGGAAGGCTATAGAGAAGACACCGCCTGTAGTCACTGATATTATTGTGTATTCTCCTCACTATAGAGAAGACGTCACCTGTAATCACTGATATCATTGTGTATTCTCCTCACTATAGAGAAGACGTCACCTGTTGTCACTGATATTATTGTATATTCTCCTCACTATAGAGAAGAAGTCACCTGTAGTCACTGATATCATTGTGTATTCTCCTCACTATAGAGAAGACGTCACCTGTAATCACTGATATCATTGTGTATTCTCCTCACTATAGAGAAGACGTCACCTGTTGTCACTGATATTATTGTATATTCTCCTCACTATAGAGAAGACATCACCTGTTGTCACTGATATTATTGTATATTCTCCTCACTATAGAGAAGACGTCACCTGTAGTCACTGATATCATTGTGTATTCTCCTCACTATAGATAAGACGTCACCTGTAATCACTGATATCATTGTGTATTCTCCTCATTATAGAGAAGATGTCACCTGTAGTCACTGGTATCATTGTGTATTCTCCTCACTATAGAGAAGACGTCACCTGTAGTCACTGATATCATTGTGTATTCTCCTCACTATACAGAAGACGTCACCTGTAATCACTGATATCATTGTGTATTCTCCTCACTATACGGAAGATGTCACCTGTTGTCACTGATATCATTGTGTATTCTCCTCACTATAGAGAAGAAGTCACCTGAAGTCACTGGTATCATTGTGTATTCTCCTCACTATATAGAAGACGTCACCTGTAGTCACTGATATTATTGTATATTCTCCTCACTATAGAGAAGACGTCACCTGTAATCACTGATATTATTGTGTATTCTCACTATAGAGAAGACGTCACCTGTAGTCACTGATATCATTGTGTATTCTCCTCACTATAGAGAAGACGTCACCTGTAGTCACTGATATCATTGTGTATTCTCCTCACTATAGAGAAGACGTCGCCTGTAGTCACTGATATCATTGTGTATTCTCCTCACTATACAGAAGATGTCACCTGTAGTCACTGATATCATTGTGTATTCTCCTCACTATACGGAAGATGTCACCTGTTGTCACTGATATCATTGTGTATTCTCCTCACTATAGAGAAGACGTCACCTGTAGTCACTGATATCATTGTACATTATACTCAATATAGAGAAGACGTCACCTGTAGTCACTGATATCATTGTGTATTCTCCTCACTATACAGAAGACGTCACCTGTAATCACTGATATCATTGTGTATTCTCCTCACTATACAGAAGACTTCACCTGTAGTCACTGATATCATTGTGTATTCTCCTCACTATAGAGAAGACGTCACCTGTAGTCACTGATATTATTGTACATTATACTCAATATAGAGAAGACGTCACCGGTAGTCACTAGTGTTGAGCGGCATAGGCCATATTCGAATTCGCGAATATTCGCGAATATATGGACGAATATTCGTCATATATTCGCGAATATTCGCATATTCGTTATATTCTCGTTTTATTTTCGCATATGCGAAAATACGCGTATGCGAAAATTAACATATGTGAAAATTAGCATATACAAAATTAGCATATGCGAAAATTAGCATATGCGAAAATTAGCATATGCGAATTTTCGCACGTCAGTCTCACACAGTAGTATTACAGCCTTCTTTACACCACACAAGCTGGAAGCAGAGAGGGATGATCACTGTGATGTGTACTGTGAAGAAAAAAAAAAAAAAAAAAAAAAAGCGAATATTCGTAATTACGAATATATAGCGCTATATTCGCGAAATTCGCGAATTCGCGAATATGCGATATTCGCGAATAATATTCGAATTGCGAATATTCGCGAGCAACACTAGTAGTCACTGATATCATTGTGTATTGTGTATTGACCAGAAATGTGATGCCACAAAAGCAGATGCTTTTTTGTGTGGTGTAAAAAAAAAAAAAAGTGGGTTTTACTCATAGGAGATATCCAGTGCTGAAAAACGTATCCCCTATCCTAAGGATAGGGGATGAGTTTCAGATCGCGTCTGACCGCTGAAAGACCCCCCCCCCCATCTCCTGTACAGGGCCCGGCTCCCTGGCCAGATAGCAGGTGTCGACCACCACAAGAAGCGGCGACCGACACGTCCCCTCAATACATCGCTATGGCAGAGCCGGAGATTGGCGAAGGCAGCTCTCCGGCTCTGCAATAGAGTTGTATTGAGGGGGCATGTCAGCCGTCGCTTCGTGCAGTGGTCAACATGCCCCCTTCCTGCGGGCTCCAGCGGTTGGGCCCCCCCTGCGATCTGAAACTTAGCATAGGGAATAGGTTTATCAGCACTGGATATCTCCTCTATAGGAGATCTGCAGCCCTAGACACTGATCAGCAGGATAGGGGATAAGTGTCTGATCGTGGGGGGTCCGAACGCTTGGAACCCCCGCGATCTCCTATATGTCGCCCCGGCTCGCCCGTGCAGGAGGAGTGTTGGCCGCAGCATGACGCCGTGGCCAACGCCTCCTGCACGGTGTGGCCGGCACACCACCTCCATGTATCTCTCTGGGAGAGGCGGAGATGCAGCGTTGGTGCATCCCCACCTCTGCCATAGAGCTGTATGGAGGGGGTGTGGCGTTTAGCATTGGCGCTGAAAAGATGAAAGAATCACATGACATATCATGAGAAAACCGCAAAAGAGACAAATATTAAAGGGGTACTCCAGTGGAAAACAATTTTTTTTTAAATCAAGTGGTGCCAGAAAGTTAAACAAATTTGTAAATTATTTCTATTTAAAAATCTTAACCCCTCCAGTACTTATCAACTGCTGTATGCTCCACAGGAAGTTGTATTTATTTCTGAAATTCTTTCCAGTCTGACCACAGTGCTCTCTGCCGACACCTCTGTCCATGTCAGGAACTAACCAGAGCATGGGGGATTCGCATGGAAATTTACACTGATCCCAAAATGCCAAAATGAGTGAAAGAAACGCCAAAGGAAAAAAAGTGCCAAATGTTTTTTGCGCTTCTAAATCCCCATGCATTGTGAATGAGATGTTCATCCAGCATTCATGCAGTAGATCACTGTTTCCCAACCAGGGGGGCTCCAGCTGTTACAAAACTACAACTCCCAGCATGCCCCGGACAGCCTTCGGCTGTCCGGGGCATGCTGGGAGTTGTAGTTTTGCAACAGCTGGATGCACACTGTTTGGAAAATACTGCAGTAGATACAATGCTTTGTAATGTAAACTGCATAGACAAGAATGATGCCTTGGTCATATGATGCTTCTAGCCAATAGCTTCAGGACAAAGTCCCTATCCTAGTAGTTGGGGTGGACCTTAGCTGATTGGAACCAGTTAGTAAATTAAAGGGGCACTCCATGTAGGGTGCATACACACCACGTTTTTCCTATACAGTTCCCGTATACGGTTTCAAGGTAAAAAAAAAAAAACTACGGAACTGTATAGAAAACCGTATGCAATGACTTATGTCAAACGCATTATCCAGTTTAGTCCGTTTTGCGTGTTATACGGTTTTGTCCGTTTTTTTTACCCGTACCCAACACCTTGGACTACCACGTTTTCTAGTCTGGGTGAAAAAACATATTAAACCATATGCGTTTTTATTTAATTTTTTTAACATTGGAGTCAATGGGAACCGTACAGAACCGTATGTTCGTACGGTTCCATCCGGTTTGCACCATACGGTTTTTGACTATGCACAGTTTTTTTTCTTGGAATTTCAATCAAACAAGTGAAACTTTATTCAAAATGGAGTGAAACGTTAAAAACGTATACGTTTTTTTTCTTAAAAAACGGATGCAAGGGGACATAACTTTTCAAACTCTATACGGGTTGAAATTTGTACACACGTTTTGATACAGTTTAGTCCAGTTTTGAGGAATCAGTTTTTCATTAAAAACCTGATGAGGGAACTGTATTGCAAAAACGTGGTGTGAATGCAGCCTTAGGCTGGGTTCACACCACGTTTTCTTAAATACGGCTTCCGTATACGGTTGGGAGGAGGGGGGGGGCGGGGCTTAATCGCGGCGCCCGCACTCAGCCGTATTCGGGAACCGTATTTAATGTATGTCTATGAGCCGACCGGAGTGAACCGCAGCCTCCGGTCGGCTTCGTTTTCAGCCGTATGCGGTTTCCCGACCGCAGGCAAAAACGTGGTCGACCACGATTAAGCCCCGCCCCCCTCATCCCAACCGTATACGGGAGCCGTATTTAACAAAACGTGGTGTGAACCCAGCCTTATAGTGTTTTTAGCTCTAAAATAAAAATTAGTGCACAAAGTCTAACACCTCGAATGAAGTGCGGCTTTAACCATTGGCAGCCTATATTGTGTAAATGCATTATGTGTGATACAATATCTGCAGAGATTGTGTAACTCCAGGGGATATCTGGGAAATGTTTCATGTATGGGGAAATAGTGGACGGGGCCGTAATCTGCACCTGTAAGACTTTTACCAGAACTATTCGCTAACTTTACTAAACCCCCCGTAGCCCTGCGCCTGGCAGTGAGAGAGCTCCTCCGAGTCATATGACCAAAACACTTGTGACATGAACATGATCGGGTTAATGTTTCATCGGATTACGGTGGTAAAATATATTGCTAAAGGAATTTATTTCCCGGTTATCATAATACAGTATTACGGCAAGATCAAGATTTACCGCTGAAGCTCGGCACACGGTTATTGTTTGGATGCAGCGGAAATCAAGAATGAATAGATTTACTTCTTTATTTATTACAATTTTAGTTTTTTAATTCAGAAAATACACCCTTTATTATTATTATTATTATTATTATTAATAATGTTAATTTTATTTATTTCAGCTATTCTACCCTATTCCCTTTATAGAGTATTATAATTCATACTCTAGTTTCTTTAGTTTTCTGGCACAATTAGAAAAACAGGTTTAGGGTTAGGTTTAGGGGTTTGTGGTTACATTTAGGGTTAGTGGTTGGGATTTGTGGGTAGGGATAAGGTTATGGGTTAGGGTTAGGGTAATGGTTAGTGTTAGTGGTTAGGGTTTAGGGTTAGTGGTTAGGGTTAGGATTAGTGGTTAGGGACAGAGTTAGTGGTAGGATTTGTGGTTAGGGTTAGGATTAGTGATTAGGATTAGTGGCTAGGGTTAGTGGTTAGTGTTAGTGGTTAGTGATAGTGTAAGTGGTTAGGATTAGTGGTTAGAGTTAGTGGTTAGGGTTATGTATAGCATAAGTGGTAAGAGTTAGAAACACAACTGATTAGGGTTAGGATTAGTGGTTAGGATTAGTGGTTAGGGTTAGTGGTTAGGGTTAGGATTAGTGATGAGGGTTAGTGGTTAGGGTTATGTATAGCATTAGGGTTAGTGTTAGTGGTTTGGGTTAGGATTAGTGGTTAGGGTTAGTGGTTTGAGTTAGTGGTTAGGGTTAGGGTTATGTATAGCATTAGGGTTAGGGTTAGTGGTTAGGGTTAGTGGTTAGGATTAGTGGTTAGGGTTAGTGGTTAGGGTTAGGATTAGTGGTTAGGGTTAGTGGTTAGGGTTAGGATTAGTGGTTAGGGTTAGTGGCTAGGGTTAGTGTTAGTAGTTAGGGTTAGTGGTTAGGGTTAGGATTAGTGGTTAGGGTTAGTGGTTAGGGTTAGGATTAGTGGTTAGGGTTAGTGGTTAGGGTTAAGATTAGTGGTTAGAGTTAGTGGCTAGGGTTAGTGGATAGTGTTAGTGGTTAGGGTTAGGATTAGTGGTTAGCGTTAGTGGTTATGGTTTGAATTAGTGGTTAGGGTAAGTGGTTAGGGTTAGGATTAGTGGTTAGGGTTAGGATTAGTGGTTAGTGTTAGTGGTTAGGGTTAGGATTAGTGGTTAGGGTTAGTGGTTAGGGTTATGTATAGCATTAGGATTAGGGTTAGTGGTTAGGGTTAGGTTTAGTGGTTAGGGTTAGGATTAGCGGTTAGGTTTAGTGGTTAGGGTTAGTGGCTAGGGTTAGTGGATAGTGTTAGTGGTTAGGGTTAGGGTTATGTATAGCATTAGGGTTAGTGGTTAGAGTTAGTGGTTAGGGTTAGTGGTTAGGGTTAGGATTAGTGGTTAGGGTTAGTGGTTAGGGTTAGGATTAGTGGTTAGGGTTAGTGGTTAGTGGTTAGGGTTAGTGGTTAAGGTTAGGATTAGTGGTTAGGGTTAGTGGTTAGGATTAGTGGTTAGGGTTAGTGGCTAGGATTAGTGTTAGGGGTTAGGGTTAGGATTAGTGGTTAGGGTTAGTGGTTAGGGTTAGTGGCTAGGTTTAGTGGTTAGTGTTAGTGGTTAGGGTTAGTGGTTAGTGTTAGTGGTTAGGGTTAGGATTAGTGGTTAAGGCTAGTGGTTAGGGTTAGGATTAGTGGTTAGGGTTAGTGGTTAGGGTTAGGATTAGTGGTTAGGGTTAGTGGTTAGTGTTAGTGGTTAGTGTTAGTGGTTAGGGTTAGTGGTTAGGGTTAGTGTTAGTGGTTAGGATTAGTGGTTAGGGTTAGGATTAGTGGTTAGGATTAGTGGTTAGTGTTAGTGGTTAGGATTAGTGGTTAGGGTTAGTGGTTAGGGTTAGTGGTTAGGGTTAGTGTTAGTGGTTAGGGTTAGTGGTTAGGGTTAGTGTTAATGGTTAGGATTAGTGGTTAGGGTTAGTGTTTAGGGTTAGGATTAGTGGTTAGTGGTAGTGGTTAGGATTAGTGGTTAGGGTTAGTGGTTAGTGGTTAGGGTTAGGGTTAGTGTTAGTGGTTAGGATTAGTGGTTAGGGTTAGTGGTTAGGGTTAGTGTTAGTGGTTAGGATTAGTGGTTAGGATTAGTGGTTAGGGTTAGTGTTAGTGGTTAGGGTTAGTGGTTAGGGTTAGTGTTAGTGGTTAGGATTAGTGGTTAGGGTTAGTGTTTAGGGTTAGGATTAGTGGTTAGGATTAGTGGTTAGTGTTAGTGGTTAGGATTAGTGGTTAGGGTTAGTGGTTAGGGTTAGTGTTAGTGGTTAGGATTAGTGGTTAGGGTTAGTGGTTAGGGTTAGTGTTAGTGGTTAGGGTTAGTGGTTAGGGTTAGTGTTAGTGGTTAGGATTAGTGGTTAGTGTTAGTGGTTAGTGTTAGTGGTTAGGGTTAGTGTTAGTGGTTAGGGTTAGTGGTTAGGGTTAGTGTTAGTGGTTAGGTTTAGTGGTTAGGGTTAGTGTTAGTGGTTAGGATTAGTGGTAAGGATTAGTGGTTAGGGTTAGGATTAGTGGTTAGGATTAGTGGTTAGGGTTAGTGGTTAGGGTTAGTGGTTAGGGTTAGTGTTAGTGGTTAGGGTTAGTGTTTAGGGTTAGGATTAGTGGTTAGGATTAGTGGTTAGTGTTAGTGGTTAGGATTAGTGGTTAGGGTTAGTGGTTAGGGTTAGGATTAGTGGTTAGGGTTAGTGGTTAGTGTTAGTGGTTAGTGGTTAGTGTTAGTGGTTAGGGTTAGTGTTAGTGGTTAGGATTAGTGGTTAGGGTTAGTGTTAGTGGTTAGGGTTAGTGGTTAGGGTTAGTGTTAGTGGTTAGGATTAGTGGTTAGGGTTAGTGTTTAGGGTTAGGATTAGTGGTTAGTGTTAGTGGTTAGGATTAGTGGTTAGGGTTAGTGGTTAGGATTAGTGGTTAGGATTAGTGGTTAGTGGTTAGGGTTAGGATTAGTGGTTAGGGTTAGTGGTTAGTGGTTAGTGGTTAGTGTTAGTGGTTAGGGTTAGGGTTAGTGTTAGTGGTTAGGATTAGTGGTTAGGGTTAGTGGTTAGGGTTAGTGGTTAGGGTTAGTGTTAGTGGTTAGGATTAGTGGTTAGGGTTAGTGTTTAGGGTTAGGATTAGTGGTTAGTGTTAGTGGTTAGGATTAGTGGTTAGTGTTAGTGGTTAGTGTTAGTGGTTAGTGTTAGTGGTTAGTGTTAGTGGTTAGTGTTAGTGGTTAGGGTTAGGATTAGTGGTTAGTGTTAGTGGTTAGGGTTAGGATTAGTGGTTAAGGTTAGTGGTTAGGGTTAGTGGTTAGGGTTTATGATTAGTGGTTAGGGTTAGTGGTTAGTGTTAGTGGTTAGGGTTAGTGGTTAGGGTTTAGATTAGTGGTTAGGGTTAGTGGTTAGTGTTAGTGGTTAGGGTTAGTGGTTAGTGGTTAGTGTTAGTGGTTAGTGGTTAGTGTTAGTGGTTAGGTTATGTATAGCATTAGTGGTAAGAGTTAGAAACACAACTGATTTCTTCCAAACACAGCACCACCTATACATGGAGTGTCTGGTATTGCAGCTCAGCCTCATTATCATCATACTTTACCAGAGCTAAGCTGCGATATGAGACACAACCCATGGACAGTGGGGCACTGTTACTAATTCTGTTTCTGCACAACCCCATTCTGTGGCGGTTGGTTTTACACAAGATGTTTTGATGCAGTTTTTGAAGCCAAAGCGAGAAGTAGATAAGTATTTTCCAACCAGGGTGCCTCCAGCTGTTGCACAACTCCGCATTGTATGAAGCTCAGACCCCGCACTGTATGAAGCGCAGCAGCGCGCCATAGATTGTATATCACGCAGCTGTCATTCATTCTGATAAATTTCACATGAAATCCCATAACATGGCGGCCGCGGGTTGTGTTTTATTATGAAAACCTTGACATGGGTTTAATCATTAACAGCGTCACATGTAGATCTATCAGCCCTGACACCAGATTACAACAGTGTGCTGTCAGCCGGTGCCGAGCGAGGACGTGCAGCCGGAAACCTACAGGACAGCGACATGATCCGCCCCGGAGCGTGCAGGTAAGAGGAGACACCGCGGAAAGTTCTACCATATAGATATTATACTAAGAATAATAACAATAATAATAATAATTATCATTATTATTATTGTTGTCATTATTAGTATTATTATTATAGTCATTATTATTATTGTTATTTTTATTATCATGTGAATAGTATATCTCTGTCTTCTGCTTGAATTTCCAGGCGTTAGATTAGGGCTTCCAAACCAGGGTGCCTCCAGCTGTTGCAAAATTACAACTCCCAGCATGCCCAGACAACCTTTGGCTGTCCGGGAATGCTGGAAGTTGTAGTTTTGCAACAGCTCAAGGCACCCTGGTTGGAAAACATTGCATTAGATATTAGAGAGATAAATAGATCTATCTATCTATCTATCTCATATCTATCTTATATCTATCTATCTATCTATCTCATATCTATCTATCTCATATCTATCTATCCATCTATCTATCTATCTCTCTATCTCATATCTATCTATCTCATATCTATCTATCTATCTATCTATCTATCTGTCTATCTATCTTATATCTATCTATCTCATATCTATCTATCTATCTATCTCATATCTATCTATCTGTCTATCTATCTCATATCTATCTATCTCTCTTTCTTATATCTATCTATCTCATATCTATCTATCTATCTATCTATCTCATATCTATCTATCTAATATCTATCTATCTATCTATCTATCTATCACATATCTATCTATCTCATATCCAGTGGCGTTGCGACCCGGGTGCGGGGGGTGCGGCCCGCACCGGGTGACACCAACCTAATGGGGTGACACCAAGACGCTCCGCAGCACCTCCCCCCCTTCTGTGCCCGACCGGTCTCCCGGCCTCCCATCCGTCAGCACATACCCCCCCCCCCCTGCGCTTTGTGTGCGGTGCGCCCGTCAGTCAGCAAACCCCCTCTTTCACCTTCACTGTGCGCCCGACCGTCATCACACCCCTCACCTTCACCAGCACTGTGCCCGGCCTCCGCTCCCACGTCTGCGCCGGCCTGACGTCACGCCGCATGGCCGCGCAGGAGGACGTGAGTTACGTCACTCGCACGGCGCCCGGTGAGAAGAATCGCTGCGCTGGATGGGTGAGTGTGTGTGTCTGTCTCTCTGTCTGTCTGTCTCTATCTATGCTTGTGTGTGACTGTGTGTATGTGACTGTGTGTGTGTTTGTGTGACTCTCTGAGTGTGTGTGTGACTCTGTGTTTGTGCGACTCTGTGTGTGTGTGACTGTGTGACTCTGTGTGTGTGCCTGTGAGTGTGTGTCTCTCTGACTGTGTGTGTGTTTGTCTCTCTGTGTTGTATGTGTTTTTTTTTTTTATTGTGTGTGTGTGTGTGTGTGTGGGGGGGGGGGGGGGGGTTGTATAACCAGCGATCTATTGTGGGGAGACTTTGACCCATTGTGGGGAACCTGCAAGGGAACCTGCGGCCTAATGTGGGGAAACTAATACCAAATGTGCGGAGTCTATGCTACCTAATGTGGGGAGTCTATGCTACCTAATGTGGGGAATCTGTGCTACCAAATGTGGGAAGTCTATGCTACCTAATGTGGGGAATCTGTGCTACCAAATGTGGGAAGTCTATGCTACCTTATGTGGGGAATCTATGCTACCGAATGTGGGGAATCTGTGCTACCTAATGTGGGGAAATTGATACCTAATGTGGGGAAATTGCTACCTAATGTGGGGTAACTGGTACCTACCTAATGTGGGGGAACTGGTACCAAATGTGGGGAATCTATGCTGCCTAATGTGGGGAATAGATGCTACCTAATGTGGGGAAACTGCAACCTACCTAATGTGGGGGCACTGCTGCCTACCTAATGCTCCCACCCCTGGCAGTAGCACCCTCATCATCCACCAGCAACACCCCCCCCCCCCCCCCCCAGCAGCACCTCCATCAACATATCCTGATGGTGGATGATGGAGGTGCTCCTGCCAGGAGGATGATCCTGCCGATGGATGATGGGGGTGATACTGCCAGGGGGGATGGCCAGTAGCACCCTCATCATCCTCCAGCAACACCCCCCCCAGTAGTAGCACCCCCATCATCCACTAGCAACCCCACCAATACCCCCCTCCCGTGGTAATAGCATCAGCTAACGGATGTTGAGGGGTGTTACTTTGGTTGTGGTATTATATTCAGACGGTGCACTGTATGGCAACGTTATATTCAGAGGGCGCAGTGGGTGGTAGTATTATATTCAGAGGGGGCAGTGTATGGCAACGTTATATTCAGAGGGCGCAGTTTGTGGTAGTATTATATTCAGAGGGCGCAGTTTGTGGTAGTATTATTAGAGATGAGCGAACTTACAGTAAATTCGATTCGTCACGAACTTCTCGGCTCGGCAGTTGATGACTTATCCTGCGTAAATTAGTTCAGCCTTCAGGTACTCCAGTGGGCTGAAAAAGGTGGATACAGTCCTAGGAAAGAGTCTCCTAGGTCTGTATCCACCTTTTCCAGCCCACCGGAGCACCTGAAAGCTGATCTAATTTACGCAGGATAAGGCATCAACTGCCGAGCAGAGAAGTTTGTGACGAGTTGAATTTACTGTAGTTTGCTCATCTCTAAGTATTATATTCAGAGGGTGCAGTGGGTGGTAGTATTATATTCCAAGGGTACAGTATGTGGCGGTATTATATTCAGGTGTACAGTTTGTGGCAGATTTATATTCAGGGGTACAGTATGTGGCAGATTTATATTCAGAGGGTACAGTATGTGGCAGATTTATTTTCAGAGGGCGCAGTTTGTGGTAGTATTATATTCAGAGGGCGCAGTTTGTGGTAGTATTATATTCAGAGGGTATAGTGTGTGGCGGTATTATATTCAGGGGTACAGTATGTGGCAGATTTATATTCAGAGGGTACAGTATGTGTTGGTATTATATTCAGAATGTAGAATGTGTTGTAGTATTATATTCAGTGGGTACAGTGTGTGGTGGTATTATATTAGGGGGTACAGTATGTGGCAGATTTATATTCAGAGTGTACAGTATGTGTTGGTATTATATTCAGAATGTACAGTGTGTGGTAGTATTATATTCAGTGGGTACAGTGTGTGGCGGTATATTCAGGGGTACAGTACGTGGCAGATGTATATTCAGAGTGTACAGTATGTGTTGGTATTATATTCAGAATGTACAGTGTGTAGTAGTATTATATTCAGAGGGTATAGTGTGTGGCGGTATATTCAGGGGTACAGTATGTGGCAGATTTATTTTCAGAGTGTACAGTATGTGTTGGTATTATATTCAGAATGTACAGTGTGTGGTAGTATTATATTCAGTGGGTATGGTGTGTGGAAGGTTTATAATCAAAGAGTATAGTGTATAGTAGTATTATATTTAGAGGATACAGGGTCTGTCAGGTTTATAATAATTATTGTTTTCATATAGAGGATGAGAATGCGCTGACATAGTGAGGAGACGTCTGGGCGTCACATTCTGCAGAGAGAAGTTTTAGCTGGAACAAGTCCTGGCGGTATGTACCATCTGAATTAGATAAGTGAAGACTATAGAGAAGACGTCACCTGTAGTCACTGATATCATTGTACATTCTCCTCACTATAGAGAAGACGTCACCTGTAATCACTGATATCATTGTGTATTCTCCTCACTATAGAGAAGATGTCACCTGTAGTCACTGATATCATTGTGTATTCTCCTCACTATAGAAAAGACGTCACCTGTAGTCACTGATATCATTGTGTATTCTCCTCACTATAGAAAAGACGTCACCTGTAGTCACTGATATCATTGTGTATTCTCCTCACTATAGAGAAGACGTCACCTGTAGTCACTGATATCATTGTACGTTCTCCTCACTATGTCCTATCAGAGCTGTAGTCACTTGTCAGTTCTACAGTTAGGTCAGTGAAACTACAACTCCCAGCATAACCTCACCACTGCTCAAAGGGGTACTCTACTGGAAAAAAAAAAATTTAATCAGCTGGTGCTACAAAGTTAAACAGATTTGTAAATTACTTCTATTTAAAAATCTTAATCCTTCCAGTACTTATTAGCTACTGTATAAGCGATTCACAGGAAGTTATTTTCTTTTTTCATTTCTTTTCTGTCTGACCACAGTGCTCTGTGCTGACACCTCTGTCCATGTCAAGAACTGTCCATAGTAGGAGCAAATCCCCATAGCAAACCTATCCTGCTCTGGACAGTTCCTGACATGGACAGAGGTGTCAGCAAATAGCACTGTGGTCAGACTGGAAAGAACTACACAACTTCCTGTGGAGCATACACCAGCTTATAAGTACTGTAAGTATTAAGATTTTAAATAGAAGTAATTTAAAAATCTGTTTAACTTTCTGGCACCAGTTGATATAAAAGTAAATGTTTTCCAGTGGAGTACCCCTTTAAGTAATTCTGGGAGCTGTATATTTCAATGGTGAAAACTTCTTTAACACTTTCCTATTCTGTGGCAACTGGTATATCTGATTATTATACTGGAATTTCTCACAGTGCGCTACAACAGTGGTGTCTGTCACAACAGGCTAAAAACTTACTGGGGGGAGGGGGTAGGTATGGGGGTGACACCATTTTCTACCGCACCGGGTGACACCAACCCTAGCAACGCCACTGCTCATATCTATCTATCTATCTCATATCTATCTATCTATCTATCTATCTATCTACAGTGGGGATCAAAAGTTTGGGCACCCCAGGTAATTTTTTTGTATTAATGTGCATAAAGAAGCCAAGGAAAGATGGAAAAATCTCCAAAAGGCATCAAATTACAGATTAGACATTCTTATAATATGTCAACAAAAGTTACATTTTATTTCCATCATTTACACTTTCAAAATAACAGAAAACAAAAAAATGGCGTCATTTGGGAAGACCAGGTGATTAGTGTTGAGCGGCATAGGCCATATTCGAATTCGCGAATATTCGCGAATATATGGACGAATATTCATCATATATTCGCGAATATTCGCATATTCATTATATTCTCGTTTTATTTTCGCATATGCGTAAATTCGCGTATGCGAAAATTAACATATGTGAAAATTAGCATATACAAAATTACCATACGCGAACATTCGCATATGCGAAGATTAGCATATGCAAATGTTCGCATATGCGAATGTTTGCACACCAGTCTCACACAGTAGTATTACAGCCTTCTTTACACCACACAAGCTGGAAGCAGAGAGGGGTGATCACTGTGATGTGTACTGTGAGGAAAAAAAAAAAAAACGAATATTCGTAATTACGAATATATAGCGCTATATTCGCGAAATTCGCGAATATGCGATATTCGCGAATAATATTCGAATTGCGAATATTCGCGAGCAACACTACAGGTGATGTCAATCTCAAAGATTTTAAATGCCAGGACTCATCTGACCTTGCCCCAACAATCAGCACCATGGGTTCTTCTAAGCAGTTGTCTAGAAATCTGAAACTGAAAATAGTTGACGCTCAAAAAAGCTGGAGAAGGCTATAAGAAGACAGCAAAATGTGTTCAGATGTCAATATCCTCTGTTCGGAATGTAATTAAGAAATGGCAGTCATCAGGAAGAGTGGAAGATAAAGCAAGATCTGGAAGACCAAGAAAATATCAGACAGAACAGCTCACAGGATTGTGAGAAAAACTATTCAAAACCTATGTTTGACTGCACAATCCATCCAGAAAGATCTGGCAGACACTGGAGTTGTGGTACACTATTCCACTATAAAGAGATACTTGTACAAATATGGTCTTCATGGAAGAGTCATCAGAAGGAAACCTCTTCTACATCCTCACCACAAAAATCAGCATTTGAACTTTGCAAATGAACATATAGACAAGCCTGATGCATTTTGGAAACAAGTTCTGTGGACCAATGAGGTTAAAATTTAACTTTTTGGCCGGAATGAGCAAAGGTACGTTTGGAGAAGAAGGGGAACAGAATTTAATGAAAAGAACCTCTGTCCAACTGTTAAGCATGGGGGTGGATCAATCATGCTTTGGGTTGTATTGCAGCCAGTGGCACAGGGAACATCTCATGAGTAGAAGGAAAAATGGATTCAATAAAATTTCAGCAAATTTAAGATGCTAACTTGATGCCATCTGTGAAAAAGCTGAAGTTAAAGAGAGGATGGCTTCTACAAATGGATAATGATCCTAAACACACCTCGAAATCCACGGGGGATTACATCAAGAGGCGTAAACTGAAGGTTTTGCCATGGCCTTCACAATCTCCTGACCTCAACATAATTGAAAATCTATGGATAGACCTTAAAAGAGCAGTGCGTGACAGACAACCCAGAGATCTCAAAGAACTGGAAGACTTTTGTAAGGAAGAATGGGCAAAGATACCTCAAACAAGAACTGAAAGACTCTTGGCTGACTACAAAAAGCGTTTACAAGCTGTGATACTTGCCAAAGGGGGCAGTACAAGATATTAACTCTGCAGGGTGCCCAAACTTTTGCAAACACAATTTTTTTGTTTTCTGTTACTTTGAAAGTGTAAATGATGGAAATAAAATGTAACTTTTGGTGACATATTATAAGAATGTCTAATCTGTAATTTGATGCCTTTTGGAGATTTTTCCATCTTTCCTTGGCTTCTTTATGCACATTAATACACATTTTTACCTGGGGTGCCCAAACTTTTAGTCCCCACTCTATCTATCTATCTATCTCATATCTATCTATCTATCTATCTATCTCATATCTATCTATCTATCTATCTATCTATCTATCTATCTCATATCTATCTATCTATCTATCTTTTTCTATATTACTAGGACTCCCAGCTCTTCTGTTATGTTGGTAAAACACCCAAATAATTAGTCTTAGGGAGAACCATTGTAAAATGACATCCTGAATATATCCTGAAATGTGCAGAACTGATGGTGAAACATTGTAACATGACGGATTTATGTTGTAATGGTGGAGAATTCTGACAATGACAGCTCGGTCCTATCTGTCTTGTTTTCGCTCTGCGCTATGGGTTTAGTTCTGCATCATTTCACTTTATCATAACAATCTGCAGAATCTGCTCAGTCGCTGGTGGTAAATAATAATAATGTGAGGACCAGGAGTCAGGATCTGTAACATGGAACAGCTGCCAGCACCCGAACATCATTTCCATATGGGAAGACAAAACACAGCTAATGTACAGAACTAATGTATATGTAAGGTCACTGTGTACATACATTACATTACTACTCCTGCTATAACTCAGGATCAGTACAGGATAAGTAATGTGTGTATGTACACAGTGATCTCACCAGCAGAATAGTGAGTACAGCTCTGGAGTATAATACAGGATATAACTCAGGATCAGTACAGGATAAGTAATGTAATGTATGTACGCAGTGACCTCACCAGCAGAATAGTGAGTACAGCTCTGGAGTATAATACAGGCTATAACTCAGGATCAGTACAGGATAAGTAATGTAATGTATGTACACAGTGACCTCACCAGCAGAATAGTGAGTAAAACTGTGGAGTATAATACAGGATATAACTCAGGATCAGTACAGGATAAGTAATGTAATGTATGTACACAGTGACCTCACCAGCAGAATAGTGAGTACAGCTCTGGAGTATAATACAGGATATAACTCAGGATCAGTACAGGATAAGTAATGTAATGTATGTACACAGTGACCTCACCAGCAGAATAGTGAGTACAGCTCTGGAGTATAATACAGGATATAACTCAGGATCAGTACAGGATAAGTAATGTAATGTATGTACACAGTGACTCCACCAGCAGAATAGTGAGTACAGCTCTGGGGTATAATACAGGATATAAATCTAGATTTTCCTAGCTTGTGACGGAAAATATTAGTTATATGAAGACAGGAGGCTCGTATCTTGCATTAAATCTTTCTTTTTAATGCTCATAGCAGAAAATTTTTTAAAACCATACAAAACTCAAATTCCAAAGAAAAAACTTTAGAACTACATCTCCCAGCAGCCCTTGTGTCTCTCTTCACCCCTCCTAGCCCGACTGGCTCATATATAAAGGGCTGTCTGGAACCACTCCTCCTCTTTCTTTATGCAGTTGTCAGCACGGCGGATGTCATCGTGAAGTACAGGAACAAAACCGACTTGTGGTCGTCTGCATACATGGTCAACCGGACCGCAGGAACCTGAGCAAACAGGAACAAATCTCATGAACAAGAGAACCGGAGTATGTCAGCCTCCATAGAGCAGATGCACGTAGTCCACTTCAATAACCTGGAAAAAAGAAAACAACAAACACCGTGATAGGGTGGGTCGGGAGGGAAGATACTCGCCTCCTGTCTTCATATAACTAATATTTTCCGTCACAAGCTAGGAAAATCTAGATTTATATATCAGACAGGAGGCTCGTATCTTGCAAGTTCAAAGCTGAAAAACAATGATAGATATAAATATACTATAAGACTGACATAGAGACATGTTCCTCTGGACGGAAATAAAATTGCCGGAACGTCGTCCGAGACGACCAATCAGCAGCCATAAGAAGATCCGACAGAGAACCACCGGACACCACTACTTTAGTAGCCATAGCCCCTCTGGAAGAATGGGCGCCAAACAGGGATACGTCGATCCCTGCCATTTCCATAGCTAACCACACCCACCGGGCTAAAGTGGCTGAAGTGACCGGGAGGTGTGGTTGAACATAAGAAATAAGCAACTGATTAGGGTTAGAAGAACGAAGAGGTGCTGTCCTAGACTCATATGCCTGGAGGCAACGAACCACACAAAGTTTGGGATGCGCTGGAAAGTATGGATAGAATACGGACTGAAGACCTGTCTTAGTCCTGCGCACCACGGAAAACTGAACACCACCCGGCGAGAACTGTCGTCGAGTGATATCCAAAGCTCTAACATCAGATACCCTCTTTATAGAGACCAGACATAAGAGGACAGTCAACTTCACAGAGAGAACCTTCAGGGAAAGATCATTGTTGTCTTCCCAAGAGGAGAACATATCCAAAACACGGGAAACATCCCACGTAGAACTATATTTAGGTCGAGGAGGGCGTTTAAATTTTATTCCACGCAGAAGTCTGCAGATTAAAGGATGCTTGCCCACCGGCAAAGAGTCAACCGGAGAGTGATAAGCAGAAATAGCAGATCTATAAACATTTATTGAGCTATACGATTTACCCGAATCAAAAGATTCAGCTAAATAATTGACCACTATCTGTACAGGTGCTTGAACGGGATTAATTTCCCGTTGAACACACCAACGAACCCAGAGTCCCCAGGCAGATCGATATGCCGATCTAGTCCCCGGGGCCCAGGCCAGGGCGAGGAGATCTCTAGCTGACCTTGAAAGTTCGTTACCTGATTCCGGCACCCCGAAACCAACCAAGCAAGGAGAGGCAGGTTGCCCCCCAGTACTAGGGGATGAAGACCCTTGTTCGGATTCGTCAATATGTGATCCAGGGCTGGTAACAGCCTGTGAAAATCTATCGTCATCCCCAGAAGTCGAGGGAACCATGGCTGAGTCGGCCACCACGGGGTGACCAACACTACCGTCGCCCTTTGAATCAAAACCTGACCGAGGACCCTCGTGAGCAGTTGGAAGGGAGGGAACGCATAGTGTGTCCCCTCCGGCCAACGTTGGCAGAAAGCGTCTACTGCAGACGCTTCCGGGTCGGGCCTCCAACTGTAGAACCGTGGTAACTGGTGGTTGAGGCGAGAAGCAAAAAGGTCCGTATGTAGCGGACCCCAAAGATCTCGCAGAGCCAGGAAAATCGACCGATCTAGTTTCCAATCGCTGGAGTCTGCCAGATATCGGGAGTTCCAGTCTGCCACGGAGTTGGATGTCCCCGGGATATATTCCGCTATAGGGACAAGGTCGTGGGACAGACAGAAATGCCAGAAGTCGGAAGCTATGTCCGCTAGTACTCTGGACCTCGAACCTCCAAGGCGGTTGATATATTGAACCGCCGCCACATTGTCCATGCGTAACAGCACGCAACAATTTGACTCCTGAGAAAGGAAACTCCTGACCGCGAAAAATGTTGCCAGCAGTTCCAATGCATTGATATGGAGAAGAGACTCTTCTTCCGACCATATCCCGCCTGTAGATTGATGACCGCAGCGGGCGCCCCATCCCTGCCTGCTCGCGTCCGATTCTATGATCACGTCTGGGCAGGAGTTGAAAATGGACTTGCCATTCCACTCTACAGCGTGGCGAAGCCACCAACGTAGTTCCTCCACCGATTCCGGACATAGTTGTACTTCGTCCGCATAACGCAAACCTCGCCGGAGGTGCAAGGTCTTGAGTCGTTGGAGTGCCCGATAATGGAGCGGGGCCGGAAAGATCGCTTGAATGGATGCCGACAATAAGCCGACTATGCGAGCGATCACCCTCAAGGATACCCGACCCTTGCGTAATACAGCCCTGATTTCTTTACGGATCAGGGCTAGTTTGGCTTTGGGCAAACATAGAACCGCTCTTCTGGTGTCCACCAGAAAACCTAAAAACTCCATCTCCTGAGCTGGAGATAGAACGGATTTTTCGTGGTTTATAAGAAAACCAAGTTCTTCCAACAGGGAGATTGTCCAATGACAGTGGAGACTGGCTAATTCTCTGGAATGGGACATGATGAGTAAATCGTCTAGATAAATTATCAGACGTACCCCTCTGCTCCTGAGAGCGGCTACCACGGGTTTCATCAACTTTGTGAAACACCAGGGGGCTGACGACAGACCGAATGGGAGGCACGTGAATTGCCACAGACGGTTCCCCCAGTGAAACCTTAAGAAAGGTTGGGAAGCGTGATGCATTGGTACGGTAAGGTAAGCATCCTTGAGATCTACCTTGACTAGCCAATCTCCGGGGCAAAGGAGGTCGCGTAAAAGATGGATGCCTTCCATCTTGAAGTGACGGTACATCACATGTTGATTTAGATTTCTCAGGTTTATTACGGGGCGATAACCTCCACCTTTCTTCCTTACCAGGAAAAGGTTGCTCAGGAACCCCGTGGTCAAGGGATCGACTTCTAGAACCGCTTGTTTGTGTACAAGTTCTTGGAGTTCTCCGTCTATCAGGGATCTGTTGAGATCCGAGAACTGGATAGAAGGAGGGACGAACTCCATGTCTGGTAGAGATTGAAATTCTATTTGATAACCCGCTACTGTATTCAGTACCCAGACGTCTGCAGTAATCATGGACCAGACGTGGGAAAAATACCTCAATCTGCCCCCCACCAGTGTGTGGGGAATGTGCGGGGGAGTTGTACTCACCAGTAGACGGTCTAGCACGGGGGTATCCTCTACCTCCTCGGCTTCTCCATGGTCTTCCCCGGAACGGAGTACTGTGGTTGTGGTGGAACGTAAGGTGGAGCGGCAGGTCTGGCATAGGGCCTGTAGAAATTGCCTCGGCCGGCAGATCGGCCGCGTCCTCTGCCGGCCTTGTTAAAAACCTTGCCCCCATTGGTTTTCTTTAATGAGGACTGGGCTTTATCCAGGCCTTTGAATAAGCCAACAAACTTATTAATGTCCTTTAAAAGGTCGTCACCGAAAAGTAAACCCTCAGCCGAGGGGCCAGGTTCGTTCTCGGCTAGATGAGAGAGCTGGGGTTCCAGTTTCATTAAGATAGACCTTCTACGCTCTATTGAACACGTAGTATTGGCCGTACCTAGTAGGCAAATGGCACGTTGTGCCCATCCCCGGAGCTGGGCTAAATCTACGGGGTCACTAGAGGAAGCGGCTTGTTCAGACAAATTGAGGATCTTTGTTAGGGGACCAAGCAGATCCAAGATCCTATCTTGTATAGTCTTAAAGGATCTCTCTATCCCTTTCTTAGAGTATTTCCCAGCTCTGGATAGGTATTTCATAAGTATGGGGTCTATTTCAGGCGTCTCGGCCACCTTCTTGGCTATAAAGGGACGAGGGCATTCTGACCTTAGCTTATTTCTGTTTACCCGGTCCAATGCCCGCCGGGTCCAGAACTCTATATAAGTAGCCACCTGGGGCAAGGGGGGCCCAGTCCCCTGATCGGGGGTGGGATATGTCCTCCGGATTAAAGAAGGGTTGCCCCAACGTATCTAGGATGGCTTCTCCTGATACCTCCGGCTCGGCGACATTAGCGTCCGCCATAATGCCCGCATCAGCGTCTGACTCGGAGTCTGCGTCCTCCGGTTCTTCAGAGTCCTCAGCTGACTCATCTGACGTATTATAAGAGTCAGGTTTAGTCCGCTTGGCGGATTTATGCCTCTTATTAGAATACTCCCCGAGGCTCGGGGGTCGCACTGAGTCATTCTGAACTGTTAATGGTGCGGGTTGACAGTCTGTGGAGGGACCTGTCGGGAGCATAAATTGTACTTCCCCTGCCGGGGAGTCGAAAGGCACGGTGACGTGCTTGCGTTTACGCAGAGCCTTGCTTGGCTTAGGAATGTCTGCCGATGTGGTAGGCAACATTTGAGTAGGTGCAGAGGCCAGAGCGGCTTGTACTGACTTATTTATGAGATCCTGTATCTGCGAGGCAGAGAGGAATTGTGGGGTGTCAGGGGTTAATAACTCCCCCACAATTAAAGACTGAGAGCTTTCTCCAGCCATAGCAATGTTTGATATTTAGTGAAGCTAATAAGTCTAAGTAACAAGGTAGGTATGATAGTTATCAATGCCAGGGGAGAACCCTTACAGCGTGCACTGGAATCTATATATAGTAATGAAGGGCCGTGTATGCTCCTGACCTGCTCACACTCGCCGTTCGCATCCGACTGACGAAGTGGGAGGAGGAGCGGAGAAGTATTAACGCTCAGAGCCGAAATATCACGAGAACTCGGCCGAGAGTCTCGTGATAGGACGGGAACTGAGCGCGCAGCGCAGCGATAGGTCGGCGGTTGGAGGAGGGCACGCCTCCTCCCCACCCTGCCGACAGCGCGCGAAGATAGCGGAGGAAGATGAAGGCGCGAAAAAGGAGAAAATGGCGCTGGTAAGAGAAAAGAGAGATAGGGTGGAAGCGCTGTTTAATTGTATGTAAAGCTAAAAAGCCAAGAGTCGCGTTGGGAATCGCGATCTGAACTACAATCGCGATCGGGACGCAGCAAGAAATAAGATTAGTAGAGTAAAAGACATATATAGAAAACATATGAGAGGAATAAGAAACGATGAATAGTACTGAGTAAATCAGTACAGAAGAAGCAATATACACAATCAATGAGGATAGAAACATAAAAATATATAAATCCAGTAATACTTATCACTTAACTGACTGCCATGAGCAGAAAGAAAGAGAGGAGTGGTTCCAGACAGCCCTTTATATATGAGCCAGTCGGGCTAGGAGGGGTGAAGAGAGACACAAGGGCTGCTGGGAGATGTAGTTCTAAAGTTTTTTCTTTGGAATTTGAGTTTTGTATGGTTTTAAAAATTTTTCTGCTATGAGCATTAAAAAGAAAGATTTAATGCAAGATACGAGCCTCCTGTCTGATATATAACTCAGGATCAGTACAGGATAAGTAATGTAATTTATGTACACAGTGACCTCACCAGCAGAATAGTTGTTACGCCGAGCGCTCCGGGTCCCCGCTCCTCCCCGGAGCGCTCGCTACACTTCCCTCACTGCAGCGCCCCGGTCGGTTCCACGGACCCGGGGCGCTGCGTTACCACCTCCGGCCGGGATGCGATTCGCGATGCGGGTAGCGCCCGCTCGCGATGCGCACCCCGGCTCCCGTACCTTACTCGCTCCCCGTCAGTTCTGTCCCGGCGCGCGCGGCCCCGCTCCCTAGGGCGCGCGCGCGCCGGGTCTTTGCGATTTAAAGGGCCACTGCACCGCTGATTGGTGCAGTGGTTCCAATTAGTGTTTACACCTGTGCACTTCCCTATATCACCTCACTTCCCCTTCACTCCCTCGCCGGATCTTGTTGCCCTAGTGCCAGTGAAAGCGTTCCTTGTGTGTTCCTTGCCTGTGATTCCAGACCTTCTGCCGTTGCCCCTGACTACGATCCTTGCTGCCTGCCCCGACCTTCTGCTACGTCCGACCTTGCTTCTGTCTACTCCCTTGTACCGCGCCTATCTTCAGCAGCCAGAGAGGTTGAGCCGTTGCTAGGGGATACGACCTGGTCACTACCGCCGCAGCAAGACCATCCCGCTTTGCGGCGGGCTCTGGTGAAAACCAGTAGTGACTTAGAACCGATCCTCTAGCACGGTCCACGCCAATCCCTCTCTGGCACAGAGGATCCACTACCTGCCAGCCGGCATCGTGACAGTAGATCCGGCCATGGATCCCGCTGAAGTTCCTCTGCCAGTTGTCGCTGACCTCACCACGGTGGTCGCCCAGCAGTCACAACAGATTGCGCAACAAGGCCAACAGCTGTCTCAACTGACTGTTATGCTACAACAGTTACTACCACAGCTCCAGCAATCATCTCCTCCGCCAGCTCCTGTACCTCCTCCGCAGCGAGTGGCCGCTTCTGGAATACGACTATCCTTGCCGGATAAATTTGATGGGGACTCTAAGTTTTGCCGTGGCTTTCTTTCCCAATGTTCATTACACTTGGAGATGATGTCGGACCAGTTCCCCACTGAAAGGTCTAAGGTGGCTTTCGTAGTCAGCCTGCTGTCTGGAAAAGCCCTGGCTTGGGCCACACCGCTCTGGGACCGCAATGACCCCGTCACTGCCTCTGTACACTCCTTCTTCTCGGAAATTCGAAGTGTCTTTGAGGAACCTGCCCGAGCCTCTTCTGCTGAGACTGCCCTGTTGAACCTGGTCCAGGGTAATTCTTCCGTTGGCGAGTATGCCGTACAGTTCCGTACCCTTGCTTCAGAATTATCCTGGAATAATGAGGCACTCTGCGCGACCTTTAAAAAAGGCCTATCCAGCAACATTAAAGATGTTCTGGCCGCACGAGAAATCCCTGCTAACCTACATGAACTCATCCATCTTGCCACTCGCATTGACATGCGTTTTTCCGAACGGCGTCAGGAGCTCCGCCAGGATATGGACTCTGTTCGCACGAGGCGTTTCTTCTCCCCGGCTCCTCTCTCCTCTGGTCCCCTGCAATCTGTTCCTGTGCCTCCCGCCGTGGAGGCTATGCAGGTCGACCGGTCTCGCCTGACACCCCAAGAGAGGACACGACGCCGCATGGAGAATCTCTGCCTGTACTGTGCTAGTACCGAACACTTCCTGAAGGATTGTCCTATCCGTCCTCCCCGCCTGGAAAGACGTCCGCTGACTCCGCACAAAGGTGAGACAGTCCTTGATGTCTACTCTGCTTCTCCACGTCTTACTGTGCCTGTGCGGATGTCTGCCTCTGCCTTCTCCTTCTCTGCTGTGGCCTTCTTGGACTCTGGATCTGCAGGAAATTTCATCTTAGCCTCTCTCGTCAACAGGTTCAACATCCCGGTGACCAGTCTCGCCAGACCCCTCTACATCAATTGTGTAAACAATGAAAGATTGGACTGTACTATACGTTTCCGCACGGAGCCCCTTCTAATGTGCATCGGATCTCATCACGAGAGGATTGAACTGTTGGTCCTCCCCAATTGCACTTCTGAAATCCTTCTTGGACTTCCCTGGCTTCAACTCCATTCCCCAATCCTGGATTGGTCCACTGGGGAGATCAAGAGTTGGGGGCCCTCTTGTTCCAAGGACTGCTTAAAACCGGTTCCCAGTAAACCTTGCCGTGTCCCTGTGCTTCCTCATGTAACCGGTCTCCCTAAGGCCTATATGGACTTTGCGGACGTTTTTTGCAAAAAACAAGCTGAGACTCTACCTCCTCACAGGCCTTATGATTGTCCCATTGACCTCCTCCCGGGCACTACTCCACCCCGGGGCAGAATCTATCCTCTGTCCGTCCCAGAGACTCTTGCCATGTCTGAATACGTCCAAGAAAATTTAAAAAAGGGCTTTATCCGTAAATCCTCCTCTCCTGCCGGAGCCGGATTTTTCTTTGTGTCCAAAAAAGATGGCTCTCTACGTCCTTGCATTGACTACCGCGGTCTTAATAAAATCACGGTTAAGAACCGCTACCCCCTACCCCTCATCTCTGAACTCTTTGATCGTCTCCAAGGTGCCCATATTTTTACCAAACTGGACTTAAGAGGTGCTTATAATCTCATCCGCATCAGAGAGGGGGATGAATGGAAAACGGCATTTAACACCAGAGATGGACACTTTGAGTATCTGGTCATGCCCTTTGGTCTATGCAACGCCCCTGCCGTCTTCCAAGACTTTGTTAATGAAATTTTTCGTGATCTACTATACTCCTGTGTTGTTGTATATCTGGACGATATCCTGATTTTTTCTGCCAATCTTGAAGAACACCGCCAGCATGTCCGTATGGTTCTTCAGAGACTTCGTGATAATCAACTCTATGCCAAAATAGAGAAATGTCTGTTTGAATGCCAATCTCTTCCTTTTCTAGGATACTTGGTCTCTGGCCAGGGACTACAAATGGACCCAGATAAACTCTCTGCCGTCTTAGATTGGCCACGCCCCTCCGGACTCCGTGCCATCCAACGTTTTTTGGGGTTCGCCAATTATTACAGGCAATTTATTCCACATTTTTCTACCATTGTGGCTCCTATTGTGGCTTTAACAAAAAAAAATGCCGATCCCAAGTCTTGGCCTCCTCAAGCGGAAGACGCCTTTAAACGACTCAAGTCTGCCTTTTCTTCGGCTCCCGTGCTCTCCAGACCTGACCCATCTAAACCCTTCCTATTGGAGGTTGATGCCTCCTCAGTGGGAGCTGGAGCTGTCCTTCTACAAAAAAACTCTTCCGGGCATGCTGTTACTTGTGGTTTTTTTTCCAGGACCTTCTCTCCGGCGGAGAGGAACTACTCCATCGGGGATCGAGAGCTTCTAGCCATTAAATTAGCACTTGAGGAATGGAGGCATCTGCTGGAGGGATCAAGATTTCCAGTTATTATTTACACCGATCACAAGAACCTCTCCTACCTCCAGTCTGCCCAACGGCTGAATCCTCGTCAGGCCAGGTGGTCTCTGTTCTTTGCCCGATTTAATTTTGAAATTCACTTTCGGCCTGCTGATAAAAACATTAGGGCCGATGCTCTCTCTCGTTCCTCAGATGCCTCTGAAATTGAACTCTCTCCTCAACACATCATTCCTCCTGACTGCCTGATTTCCACTTCTCCAGCCTCCATCAGGCAAACTCCTCCAGGAAAGACCTTTGTTTCTCCACGCCAACGCCTTGGGATCCTCAAATGGGGTCACTCCTCCCACCTCGCAGGTCATGCGGGCATCAAGAAATCTGTGCAACTCATCTCTCGCTTCTATTGGTGGCCGACTCTAGAGACTGATGTGGTGGACTTTGTGCGAGCCTGCACTATCTGTGCCCGGGATAAGACTCCTCGCCAGAAGCCCGCTGGTTTTCTTCATCCTCTACCTGTCCCCGAACAACCTTGGTCTCTGATTGGTATGGATTTTATTACTGACTTACCCCCATCCCATGGCAACACTGTTATTTGGGTGGTCGTTGATCGATTCTCCAAAATGGCACATTTCATCCCTCTTCCTGGTCTTCCTTCAGCGCCTCAGTTGGCTAAACAATTTTTTGTACACATTTTTCGTCTTCACGGGTTGCCTACACAGATCGTCTCGGATAGAGGCGTCCAATTTGTGTCTAAATTCTGGAGGGCTCTCTGTAAACAACTCAAGATTAAATTAAATTTTTCTTCTGCATACCATCCTCAATCCAATGGACAAGTAGAGAGAATTAACCAGATCTTGGGTGACTATTTACGACATTTTGTTTCCTCCCGCCAGGATGACTGGGCAGATCTTCTACCTTGGGCCGAATTCTCGTATAATTTCAGAATCTCTGAATCTTCCTCCAAATCTCCGTTTTTCGTGGTGTACGGCCGTCACCCTCTTCCCCCCCTCCCTACCCCCTTGCCCTCTGGTCTGCCCGCTGTGGATGAAATTTCTCGTGATCTTTCCACCATATGGAAAGAGACCCAAAATTCTCTCTTACAGGCTTCTTCTCGCATGAAGAGATTCGCAGATAAGAAAAGAAGAGCTCCTCCCACTTTTTCCCCTGGAGACAAGGTATGGCTCTCCGCTAAATATGTCCGTTTCCGTGTCCCGAGCTATAAGTTGGGACCACGCTATCTTGGTCCTTTTAAAGTTTTGTGTCAAATTAATCCTGTCTCTTACAAACTTCTTCTTCCTCCTTCTCTTCGTATCCCTAATGCCTTTCACGTCTCTCTTCTTAAACCTCTCATCCTCAACCGTTTTTCTCCTAAATCTGTTCCTCCCACTCCTGTTTCCGGCTCCTCGGACATCTTCTCTGTCAAAGAGATTTTGGCCTCTAAAAAGGTCAGGGGAAGAACTTTTTTTTTAGTGGATTGGGAGGGTTGTGGTCCAGAAGAGAGGTCCTGGGAACCTGAGGACAATATCCTGGACAAAAGTCTGATCCTCAGGTTCTCAGGCCCCAAGAAGAGGGGGAGACCCAAGGGGGGGGGTACTGTTACGCCGAGCGCTCCGGGTCCCCGCTCCTCCCCGGAGCGCTCGCTACACTTCCCTCACTGCAGCGCCCCGGTCGGTTCCACGGACCCGGGGCGCTGCGTTACCACCTCCGGCCGGGATGCGATTCGCGATGCGGGTAGCGCCCGCTCGCGATGCGCACCCCGGCTCCCGTACCTTACTCGCTCCCCGTCAGTTCTGTCCCGGCGCGCGCGGCCCCGCTCCCTAGGGCGCGCGCGCGCCGGGTCTTTGCGATTTAAAGGGCCACTGCACCGCTGATTGGTGCAGTGGTTCCAATTAGTGTTTACACCTGTGCACTTCCCTATATCACCTCACTTCCCCTTCACTCCCTCGCCGGATCTTGTTGCCCTAGTGCCAGTGAAAGCGTTCCTTGTGTGTTCCTTGCCTGTGATTCCAGACCTTCTGCCGTTGCCCCTGACTACGATCCTTGCTGCCTGCCCCGACCTTCTGCTACGTCCGACCTTGCTTCTGTCTACTCCCTTGTACCGCGCCTATCTTCAGCAGCCAGAGAGGTTGAGCCGTTGCTAGGGGATACGACCTGGTCACTACCGCCGCAGCAAGACCATCCCGCTTTGCGGCGGGCTCTGGTGAAAACCAGTAGTGACTTAGAACCGATCCTCTAGCACGGTCCACGCCAATCCCTCTCTGGCACAGAGGATCCACTACCTGCCAGCCGGCATCGTGACAATAGTGAGTACAGCTCTGGAGTATAATATAGGATATAATTAGAAATGACGCTAGAATTTTTCTGGTCTTTCTGTCTTATTTTCTCTCTTCTCTTAAAATTAGCCTCTAACTTTTAAATGTCTAATACTTTATAATATTTGATAACCTGTCAAGTGTCCAATCCTACTAGAGCCAGATTAAAGGAAAATTACTCTGCTCTAAACAAAGCATTATTATTATTATTATTATTATTATTATTATTATTATTATTATTATCTTTCCTGCTTTGGTAAATGTTGCTGTAGTTCTACCTAGTTATAATTCACAGTATATTGATGAATCAGGAAGCTCAGGATGATCACTACAGTATGACAGATCAGGGAGGAATGCTGCCATGTATGGGCATTATACACAGTCCAGGGAGGATGTGTGGACCTGCTCTTGTACACGTTGGCTGAAGCTACATGAGGGCAGCAATGTTTGTAAACTGCACCATGCGCCGCTTTTATCTACATCTAGGTCACTTGGTTTTTCCCCTTATCTCAGCCCTTTGAACCGCAGCAGCAGCAGAAATGATTCCATCTCATAAAACGCAGCAATTTCCATTGACGAGTGACGCCATCCATAGTAATACATTATATATCCTGCCTGAAGAGCATCAGGAGGCATCTGTGATAGGAAAACATAATACAGGAGGGACAAGTGTCTCCAAACAGTGCAGGGAAGTCATATTAGAAGACGAAAGTGCATAGACAGCCACATACAGAATGTCACGCACCTGATTGCGGACGGTCTGGAACAGGATCCTCTACCTGTGTGGCTGATGACCGTATCGGGGAGCAGAGTCTAAGGTGCCGCTGGTCTTCACCAGAGCCCGCTGCAAAGCAGGATGGATTTGCTGCGGCAGGTGACACCCAGGTCGCTACCCCCAATACGGCTCAACCACACAGGTAACTGGGCAAGGCAAGGTGAGGCAGAGGCATAGTCAACGTAGCAGAAGGTCTAGGCAGGCTGCAAAGGTTCGGAGTCAAAAACATGGCAGGAAGGTCTGGGTACACGGAGAAGCAAAACAGGCAATAGGAACGCTTTCTCTTCGGCAATGAGCATTGAAGATCCGGCAGGGGGGTGTGGGAGGTTCAGGAACTGATAATGTGGTGTCAGGTGCAAAGACTAATTATGGGCGCACTGGCCCTTTAAATTTCAGAGCTCCGCCGCGCGCGCCCTAGGACACGGGGACGAGCGCGGCGGAGCTGAGTTACAGAAGCAGCAGAGCGGGGTAAGTGATGGGCTGGGATTTGCATGCGGGCGCCTCCCGCGATGCGAATCCCAGCCCTGCCGACAGACGGGGACCCCAGGACACTGAGCTCACGGCTGGAGCTTGTGGCAGGAGCGCAGCGCGTGACAAAGAAGTGTATAGAGTTATACAGTGATGGCCGTAAATGTTGACACCCTGATATTTTTCTATAAAATGAAGTATTTCTCACAGGAAAGGATTGCAGTAACACATGTTTTGCTATACACATGTTTATTCCCTTTGTGTGTATTGGAACTAAACTAAAAAAGGGAGGAAAAAAAGCAAATTGGACATAATGTCACCAAACTCCAAAAATGGTCTGGACAAAATTATTGGCCCCTTAACTTAATATTTGGTTGCACACCCATTGGAAAAATAAGTGAAATCAGTGTATTCCTATAAGCATCAATAAGCTTCTTACACCTCTCAGCCGGAATGTTGGACCACTCTTCCTTTACAAACTGCTCCCGGTCTCTTATTGGAAGGCGCCTTTTCCCAACAGTAATTATAAGATCTCTCCACAGGTGATCAATGGGATTTAGATCTGGACTCATTGCTGACACTTCAGAACTCTCCAGCGCTTTGTTACCGTCCATTCCTGGGGGCTTTTTGACATATGTTTGGGGTCATTGTCCTGCTGGAAGACCCAAGATACAGACACTGGGCTGTACAGTGCGACCCAAAATCCATTGGTAACTCTTTGATTTTATGATGTCTTGTACACATTCAAGGCCCCCAGTGCCAGAGGCAGCGAAACAACCCCAAAACATCATTGAACCTCTACCATATTTCACTGTAGGTACTGTGTTCTTTTCTTTGTAGACCTCATTCCGTTGTCGGTAAATAGTAGAATTATGTGCTTTACCAGCTTGAATATCTTTGGAACTTGTTTGGGGCTGCTTATCCACCATCCGGACTATCCTGCGTTGACACCTTTCATAAATTTTTCTCTTCCGTCCACGCCCCGGGAGATTATCTACAGTGCCATGGGTTGCAGACTTCTTGATAATGTTGCGCACTGTGGACAAAGGCAAATATAGATCTCTGGAGATGGACTTGTAACCTTGAGATTGTTGATATTTTTCCACAATTTTGGTTCTCCAGTCCTCAGACAATTCTCTTCTCCTCTTTCTGTTGTCCATGCTTAGTGTGGCACACACAGACAAACAATGGAAAGACTAAGTGAACTTCTCTCCTTTTTATCTGCTTTCAGGTGTGATTTTTATATTGCCCACACCTGTTACTTGCCCCAGGTGAGTATAAAGGAGCATCACATGCTTGAAACAATCTTATTTTTCCACAATTTTTGAAAGGGTGTCAATAATGTTGTCCAGCCCATTTTTGGAGTTTGGTGACATTATGTCCAATTTGCTTTTTTTCCTCCTTTTTTGGTTTAGTTCCAATACACACAAAGGGAACAAACATGTGTATAGCAAAACATGTGTTACTGCAATCCTTTCCTGTGAGGAATACTTCATTTTCTAGAAAAATTTCAGTATTTAAAGGGTTCATATAAGACGTAAATCTGCCCCTTCTGAATTTACCCTTAGATTTTGTCGCCCCATAGCAGCATCTGGTAGTTATTGTCATTGAATATAATTGTATTTTTTTTAAACATTCAATTATCATATCAATTATTAATTTTAATATTGATATTTATACAGTATTTATTAATAATATGATCACAGTAGTTATATTGGGCTTACATGATTGTGTTTTATTAGGAATTCTTTTACTAGCAGTTACACGTGTTTACTATTTGCACTTATTGTTTACATAATTATTATTTATTTAGTGTTATTAATGACTAATATTATATTCTCAGGTGTTGTACAATGGACAAACCAGAGATTGCCCCCCAAAGAAACGACAGTGGGATTTTCCCCCCGATACACTACAAAGTGAGTATTTATTTAATTTATTCAGATTGATTGAACTCTAAGTTATAGGGGATTATGTTGCAAAACTACAACTTCCAGCATGCCTGGAAAGCCACCTGGCTCTCAAGCTGTTGTACTACTATAACTCCCAGCATGCCTGGACACCAGATGGCTCTCAAGCTGATGCAAAACAACAACTCCCAGTATGCCCGGACAGCCGTTGGCTGTCCGGGCATACCGGGAGTTGTCGTTTTGCATCAGCTTGAGAGCCATCCAGGCATGCTGGGAGTTGTAGTTGTACAACAGCTTGAGAGCCAGGTGGCTTTCCAGGCATGCTGGGAGTTATAGTTTTGCAACAACTGGAGAGCCACCTGGCGCCCTGGCCATGCTGAGAGTTGTAGTTTTGCAACAGCTTTAGAGCCAGGTGGCTGTCCAGGCATGCTGGGAGTTGTAGTTTTGCAACAGCTTGAGAGCCACCTGGCTGTCCAGGTAAAATGGGAGTTGTAGTTTTGCAACAACTGAAGAGCCACCTGGCTGTCCAGGCATGCTGGGAGTAGTAGTTTTGCAACAGCTTTAGAGCCAGGTGGCTGTCCAGGCATGCTCAGAGTTGTAGTTTTGCAACAGCTTGAGAGCCATCTGGTGTCCAGGCATGCTGGGAGTTGTAGTGGTACAACAGCTTTAGAGCCACCTGGCTGTCCAGGCATAATGGGAGTTGTAGTTGTACAACAGCTTTAGAGTGAAGTCTTCTGGCTATATCTAGTCTGCTAGATCAGTGGTCTCCAAACTTCAAACCTTTAAATGTTGCAAAACTACAACTCCCAGCATGCCCAGACAGCCATTGGCTGTCCGGGCAGGCTGGGAGTGGTAGTTTTGCAACAGCTGAAGGCACACTGGTTTGAAAGCACTGACCAAAGTCTGTCCGGGCATGCTGGGAGTTGTAGTTTTGCAACAGCTGGAGGCACACTGGTTGGGAAATACTGGCCAAAGTCTGTCCAGGCATACTGGGAGTTGTAGTTTTGCAACCGCTGGAGGCAAACAATGGGAAATGCTGCCCTAGGCACCCTATACAGTTACGTAAGATACATATTGATACAATCACCATTAGAACGTACATGTAATAAAGACCCTGAATTTTCCAGGAGATGCATAAAAGTCGTCAGACTCGCTTCCACAATGACCTGAACTGCCCGGTGTGTCTGCAGACGGCGACGTCCCCGGTGGAGACCAACTGTGGCCATCTATTCTGCGGTGAGTCTCATCTCATGACAACATCAAACCTCTTTATTTGCATCATCGATTCTCATTACATTGGGCTGAAAGACAATACATTTAATATGAAGCAATTATGAGCTCAGACAGTCATCGGAATGAAAGGCCGGACAGAGTTACAATGGAATAAAAAAGGCTGTCACCTCCATGAAAATAAAAAATTACTAGTACAAAAAACACAGAGGCTTCTACATCATAGGGCATGTGCGAGTCTACACAGTGACCCCACCAGCAGAATAGTGAGTACAGCTCTGGAGTATAATACAGGATATAACTCAGGATCAGTACAGGATAAGTAATGCAATGTATGTACACAGTGACCCCACCAGCAGAATAGTGAGTACAGCTCTGGAGTATAATACAGGATATAACTCAGGATCAGTACAGGATAAGTAATGCAATGTATGTACACAGTGACCTCACCAGCAGAATAGTGAGTACAGCTCTGGGGTATAATACAGGATATAACTCAGGATCAGTACAGGATAAGTAATGTAATGTATGTACACAGTGATCTCACCAGCAGAATATTGAGTACAGCTCTGGAGTATAATACAGGATATAACTCAGGATCAGTACAGGATAAGTAATGTAATGTATGTACACAGTGATCTCACCAGCAGAATAGTGAGTACAGCTCTGGAGTATAATACAGGATATAACTCAGGATCAGTACAGGATGAGTAATGTAATGTACGTACACAGTGACCCCACCAGCAGAATAGTGAGTACGGGTTGGGGATTACTTCGCTAAGGTACGATAAAATGTAATCTCGATCTTTAAAAAGGAAAAAAAAAATCCAATACAAACATTGTGAAAGCTCTTGTTTAAGCCAATGGTCGAGCTCTCCTGACCCGTCCACCCCCCAGCTCCCAATACAGAGACGTGACAATTGGCAAAGTATACACAACCAGTCACAACAAACGCTTCACATGTGTCAATGATTGGGATTATCTTCAGCTTTTCCATAAAACTGATGGCAGCAAATCAAAGGCTATCCTGTGTGTTCTATACAATATGATTAATAAAAGACAATTAATTCCTGGCTCCTCGTCTCACACTCAGCTCCTTAATCCTCTTGTTATGAAGTTACATGAAGAACACAAGTTATGGCTGACAGGTCTTTCTATCATAAAGACAAAGCAGGTCGGAAAATCAGTGAGGTATATAGTATTCTGGACTCTGATCAGCTGATCCTGAACTGATCCTTCATCTTTACTTTCTCAGCATAGACACACACAGGCATACAGGAACAATGTAAGTGTAAAGAAAGAAGGGGTTAAAGGCACAGTTTTAGTGTAGAATCTTGTCTTTTTGGACATGTAGCTGTCACATAAGTAAACATGACCCAATACTGTGATTTATTACAACATCAAAGTTACTAAAGTCACCTCCAGACAAGTTGTGTGCAAACATTTAATTGAAGTGTATTATTAATACAATGTATCACTACAGATTATAGAAACATTACTTATCCTTTACTGATCCTGAGATATATCCTGTATTATACTCCAGAGCTGTACTCACTATTCTGCTGGTGAGGTCACTGTGTACATACATTACATTACTTATCCTGTACTGATCCTGAGATATATCCTGTATTATACTCCAGAGCTGTACTCACTATTCTGCTGGTGAGGTCACTGTGTACATACATTACATTACTTATCCTGTACTGATCCTGAGTTATATCCTGTATTATACCCCAGAGCTGTACTCACTATTCTGCTGGTGAGGTCACTGTGTACATACATTACATTACTTATCCTGTACTGATCCTGAGTTATATCCTGTATTATACTCCAGAGCTGTACTCACTATTCTGCTGGTGAGGTCACTGTGTACATACATTACATTACTTATCCTGTGCTGATCCTGAGTTATATCCTATATTATCCTCCAGAGCTGCACTCACTATTCTGCTGGTGAGATCACTGTGTATTATACTCCAGAGCTGTACTCACTATTCTGCTGGTGAGGTCACTGTGTACATATATTACATTACTTATCTTATACTGATCCTGAGTTATATCCTGTATTATACCCCAGAGCTGTACTCACTATTCTGCTGGTGAGGTCACTGTGTACATACATTACATTACTTATCCTGTACTGATCCTGAGTTATATCCTGTATTATACTCCAGAGCTGTACTCACTATTCTGCTGGTGAGGTCACTGTGTACATACATTACATTACTTATCCTGTACTGATCCTGAGTTATATCCTGTATTATACTCCAGAGCTGTACTCACTATTCTGCTGGTGAGGTCACTGTGTACATACATTACATTACTGATCCTGTACTGATCCTGAGTTATATCCTGTATTATACTCCAGAGCTGTACTCACTATTCTGCTGGTGAGATCACTGTGTATTATACTCCAGAGCTGTACTCACTATTCTGCTGGTGAGATCACTGTGTATTATACTCCAGAGCTGTACTCACTATTCTGCTGGTGAGGTCACTGTGTACATATATTACATTACTTATCCTATACTGATCCTGAGTTATATCCTGTATTATACCCCAGAGCTGTACTCACTATTCTGCTGGTGAGGTCACTGTGTACATACATTACATTACTTATCCTGTGCTGATCCTGAGTTATATCCTATATTATCCTCCAGAGCTGCACTCACTATTCTGCTGGTGAGATCACTGTGTATTATACTCCAGAGCTGTACTCACTATTCTGCTGGTGAGGTCACTGTGTACATATATTACATTACTTATCCTATACTGATCCTGAGTTATATCCTGTATTATACCCCAGAGCTGTACTCACTATTCTGCTGGTGAGGTCACTGTGTACATACATTACATTACTTATCCTGTACTGATCCTGAGTTATATCCTGTATTATACTCCAGAGCTGTACTCACTATTCTGCTGGTGAGGTCACTGTGTACATATATTACATTACTTATCCTATACTGATCCTGAGTTATATCCTGTATTATACCCCAGAGCTGTACTCACTATTCTGCTGGTGAGGTCACTGTGTACATACATTACATTACTTATCTTGTGCTGATCCTGAGTTATATCCTATATTATCCTCCAGAGCTGCACTCACTATTCTGCTGGTGAGATCACTGTGTATTATACTCCAGAGCTGTACTCACTATTCTGCTGGTGAGGTCACTGTGTACATATATTACATTACTTATCCTATACTGATCCTGAGTTATATCCTGTATTATACCCCAGAGCTGTACTCACTATTCTGCTGGTGAGGTCACTGTGTACATACATTACATTACTTATCCTGTACTGATCCTGAGTTATATCCTGTATTATACTCCAGAGCTGTACTCACTATTCTGCTGGTGATATCACTGTGTACATATATTACATTACTGATCCTGTACTGATCCTGAGTTATATCCTGTATTATACTCCAGAGTTGTACTCACTATTCTGCTGGTGAGGTCACTGTGTACATACATTACTTTACTTATCCTGTACTGATCCTGAATTATATCCTGTATTATACTCCAGAGCTGCACTCACTATTCTGCTGGTGAGGTCACTGTGTACATACATTACATTACTTATCCTATACTGATCCTGAGTTATATCCTGTTTATACCCCAGAGCTGTACTCACTATTCTGCTGGTGAGGTCACTGTGTACATACATTACATTACTTATCCTGTACTGATCCTGAGTTATATCCTGTATTATACTCCAGAGCTGTACTCACTATTCTGCTGGTGAGGTCACCGTGTACATACATTACATTACTTATCCTGTACTGATCCTGAGTTATATCTTATACAGTATTATACCCCAGAGCTGTGCTGATCCTCATTTAGGACCTGCCACTCTCCCTGTGATCTTATACAAGCTTCAGGTCATTGTGCCCGGGTATTGCCAACTATCTGTAATTCCAGGACAGTTCACTATAATACAGAACTTTATATAGTGGCCATTGTAACAATGAATTGTTTGAGTGATTGTCTTTGTGGCTGGGGATTCTTGTGCTGATGATGGTGGTTGTAGTTCCTGGCAATGTACAGGTCACCATGTCTCTTTGTCAGGTCATGTTGGCATCTCTTGGGTGCTCTGTAGCAGACCCTCAGCTCTGACAATCACAGTGTATAGAGCAGTGCCCTGTAATGATGAGTCAGTGCTCCTCCTTATCTTCTCATACTAGTTACCCATTGCATCAGGTGAGACCCATGATACGGGGCGCTGTGCCCAGTGATTCCTGACCTAAAAAAAAAAAGTGATCGTGGGTTAAAAAGTTTTCCTTCTGAATTGATTCTCTGGTTATTTATAAACTCTCCGCCTTGTTCTGGCAAAGCTGCGGTGAATCGTGCGGATAGTGAGATCAGGCCTATCAGCGCCCCCTGCTGTTTTGTTTGCATTGCTGCATGGTGGATGCTGTGAATGAGACGACACATACAGGACACAGAGGGGGATGTTTTTTAAAGGTTTTTTTCTGGAGCATTTACCGCAACCTTGTATTTTTTGTCATGTTCATCATTTTTAGTTTCTGGATTTTAGAAAGTGGTGTAATTTATGTGTTGTGGCTTTATAGAGACATATACTGTGGGGATCAAAAGTTTGGGCTCCCCAGGTAAAAATTTGTATTAATGTGCATAAAGAAGCCAAGGAAATATGGAAAAATCTCCAAAAGGCATCAAATTACAGATTAGACATTCTTATAATATGTCACCAAAAGTTACATTTTATTTCCATCATTTACACTTTCAAAATAACAGAAAGCAAAAAAATGGCGTCTGCAAAAGTTTGTGCACCCTGCAGAGTTAATATCTTGTACTGCCCCCTTTGGCAAGTATCACAGCTTGTAAACGCTTTTTGTAGCCGGCCAAGAGTCTATCAATTCTTGTTTGAGGTATCTTTGCCCATTCTTCCTTACAAAAGTCTTCCAGTTCTTTGAGATTTCTGGGCTGTCTGTCACGCACTGCTCCTTTAAGGTCTATCCATAGATTTTCAATTATGTTGAGGTCAGGAGATTGTGAAGGCCATGGCAAAACCTTCAGTTTACTCCTCTTGATGTAATCCCCCGTGGATTTCGAGGTGTGTTTAGGATCATTATCCATTTGTAGAAGCCATCCTCTCTTTAATTTCAGCTTTTTCACAGATGGCATCAAGTTAGCATCCAAAATTTGCTGAAATTTTATTTAATCCATTTTTCCTTCTACTCATGAGATGTTCCCTGTGCCACTGGCTGCAATACAACCCCAAAGCATGATTGATCCACCCCCATGCTTAACAGTTGGACAGAGGTTATTTTCATTAAATTCTGTTCCCCTTCTTCTCCAAACGTAGCTTTGCTCATTCCGGCCAAAAAGTTCAATTTTAACCTCATCGGTCCACAGAACTTGTTTCCAAAATGCATCAGGCTTATCTATATGTTCATTTGCAAAGTTCAAACGCTGATATTTGTGGTGAGGATGTAGAAGAGGTTTTCTTCTGATGACTCTTCCATGAAGACCATATTTGTACAAGTATCTCTTTATAGTGGAATAGTGTACCACAACTCCAGTGTCTGCCAGATCTTTCGGGAGGGATTGTGCAGTCAAACGTGGGTGTTGAATTGTTTTTCTCACAATCCTGCGAGCTTTTCTGTCTGATATTTTTCTTGGTCTTCCAGATCTTGCTTTAACTTCCACTGTTCCTGATGACTGCCATTTCTTAATTACATTCCGAACAGAGGATATTGACATCTGAAAATGTTTTGCTATCTTCTTATAGCCTTCTCCAGCTTTGTGAGCGTCAATTATTTTCAGTTTCAGATTTCTAGACAACTGCTTAGAAGAACCCATGGTGCTGATTGTTGGGGCAAGGTCAGATGACAACCTTTGAGATTGACATCACCTGGTCTTCCCAGATGATGATTGAGAACAATCCATGACACTGGCAGGTCTCAGCTTTGCAAAGGGGGCAGTGCATGCTATAAATTCTGCAGGGTGCCCAAACTTTTGCAGACGGCATTTTTTTAGTTTTTTTTTATTTTGAAAGTGTAAATGATGGAAATAAAATCTAACTTTTGTTGACATTATTAGAAGAATGTCTAATCTGTAATGTGATGCCCCCTGTATATATATATATATATATATATATATATATATATATATAGTTACAGTAACCGGACGGATCACATAGCCCGGGCACTGGAGGAAATGGCTACAGAGAGATTTTTTTTTTTTTTAGAAAATGGGTATTTATTCGGCTGTTGTGCCGGAGCCAGCTGGACGGCCATCCTCAGGAAATGCCCGGGGTCTGGCGCACCGCCGCCTCATTACTACAAACAATAACATGTTGCCGATGACAGGGACGGGCCGGCCGCCAACTGAAGAAGTCATTGTATACCTTCGAAAACTGTCACAAATCGTGAGCAGGAAACGTCTGAAGCTGCTCGCTCGGATTCCTGCTCAGCTGCCCTTTCATTTTCACATTGATCCTAAAACATATGTCCAGGAAACCGACAGGAAACCCGGGCGACAAATATGTATTCATGTGTCCAGGGCGCTGATGGCTTCTCCCCCCTATAGGACCATTCTCTAGGATAAGTGCAGGCACCTGCATGCTATAGGGTGGGGGGTGAGGGCTGCAGGGGGCTCCTTAACCCATAGGGAAGTGTTTCCCAACCAGGGTGTCTCCAGCTGTTGCAAAACTACAACTGTCAGCATGCCCCGACAGCCTTTGGCTGGGAGTTGTAGTTTTGCAGCAACTGGAGGCACCGTGGTTGGGAAACACTGCCTTAGGGTATAATTCCCATGTGGGGAATTTGTTGCAAAAAAAATAAAAACAAATTTATATATATATATATATACATATATATATATATATATATATATATATATATATATATATATATATATGCAAAGTCCAGGAATCACAGCACCAATAGGTCAAGGATCTTCATAAGCTGGTTTCTTTATTCACCCCAAAAATTACAACGTTTTGGCAACAATAGACTTTATCAAGCATGGAATTTGTTGCAAAAAAAATAAAATATTTACATATATATATATATATATATATATATATATATTATTATTATTATTATTATTATTATTATTAATAATAAATGCATTCTTCACCATTCAACTGAATGGAACTTGCAGAAATCCAGGACTCTTCTTGCTGAAATAATTTTAGATGAATAGAATTCCTAATCTTATATATGTTGATCAGTGTTTCCCTACCAACATGCCTCCAGCTGTTGCAAAACTACAACTACCAGCTTGCCCGGATAGCACGCTGGTTGGGAAACACTGGCCTAAGGCTGTACGGGCATGCTGGGAGTTGTAGTTTTATTAATAGCTGGAGGCACGCTGGTTGGGAAACACTGGCCTAAAGGCTGTCTGGGCATGCTGGGAGTTGTAGTTTTATTAATAGCTGGAGGCACGCTGGTTGGGAAACACTGGCCTAAAGGCTGTCCGGACATTCTGGGAGTTGTAGTTTTATAACAGCTGGAGGCAAGCCAATTGGTCAACACTGGCCTAAGGCTGTGAGAGTTGTAGTTTTGCAACAGCTGGAGGCACGCTGGTTAGGAAACACTGGCCTTTGGCTGTCCGGGCATGGTGGTGATAGTAGTTTTATTAACAGCTGGAGGCACACTGGTTCGTAAAAACTGTCCGGGCATGGTGGTGATAGTAGTTTTATTAACAGCTGGAGGCACAATGGTTGGGAAAAACAGGACAATGGCTGTCTGGGCATGCTGGAAGTTGTAGTTTTGCATCAACTGGAGGCACACTGGTTGGAAAACACTGGCCAAAGGCTGTCCGGGCATGCTGGGAGTTGTAGTTTTATTAACAGCTGGAGGCACACTGGTTCGTAAAAACTGTCCAAAGGCTTTCTGGGTATACTGGGAGTTGTAGTTTTATAACAGCTGGAGGCAAGCCAATTGGTCAACACTGGCCTAAGGCTGTCCAGGCATGGTGGTGGTAGTAATTTTGCAACAGCTGGAGGCACATTGGTTGGGTATAACTGCTGTAGACTGTCAAGTGCATGACTAAAAAAAACTATTTGACGTCATTACACTTATATTAAGCATAGTTACAGTTATATTACGCATATTTATCTTCCATTATCGTACTTGTTAATTATTTTGCAAATCAATCAATGCAAGTTTTTATTTTATCATCTGTATTATGTTAATAGCAACACGACTGTAGATGCCTCTATGGGTCTCCATGGTTACAGACTACAAAACAAACCCTGTGTAGTCTGATCCCGAGGGCAGAAGGCAAAGTAAAACATGACTGCAGGGACAGACTACACAGGGAATGTTTGTAGTCTGTTGCCATGGAAACACATAGCTCCGCATAGCAGCTTTATACATAAAGTAGGAGGTCTTTAATCGTGTATTTAAAAAGTTTTATTTTTATTTTTATTTTTTTGCATTTGACTAATAAAATGGACTAATAAAAAAGTAGGTGAGCAGGAAAGAATGTGTTTTTACTCATTTTATTCATTGTGGAAATTTTTAATAACTATGCAAAAGTGGATGTGATCACATGATGCAGTCACATGGGCTCCTTTCTGACCGGTGCATGCATAAATAAACAATACTTTTTGTCTCCAGTTTATGGCTTTTTACATATTGGGAAGGCTTTGTTCACATTAAGGAATCTCCGCTGTGGGTGTGGCCGAAATCCTTCAGCGCTAGGACCTCGCGGACATGCACCGTCACCATTGATGGCAATGCAGTCCGGCACGGAGGTTCCGCAGTGTGAGCGGTGCAGCAGAATCCCAGAGAAATTAATTGGAGGCGGCTGCAGTGGAATTTTTGACTGAAATTTCTGATGGGGTAGAATTGCGCTCGGGCATTGCACAGTGTGAACGTGACCAGGCCCTGATAACTGCAGGCAACAAATTAGGGAAATACATAATATAACATTTCCCAACGTTCTATCCTGGGGACCTGTAAACGGGAGGAAGGACGAGACCTGATCACAAGCCTCGATGTGCATTCATTATTTGTTACATTGTTGCAACAGGATTGTAATGTCCTTTGTTTCTTTGTATCCATTAGGCCCGTGTCTCATTGAGTATTGGAAGCACGATCCCTGGCTGGGCATCATCAGCTGCCCCCTCTGCAGACAAAAGGTATCAGTGACTACACTTACCTGCACATAGTCCACTCACCTGTACACAGTCTACAGTCCACTCACCTGTACACAGTCTACTGTCCACTCACCTGTACATAGTCTACCGTCCACTCACCTGCACACAGTCTACAGTCCACTCACCTGTACACAGTCTACAGTCCATTCACCTGCACATAGTCTACAGTCTACTCACCTGCACATAGTCTATAGTCTACTCACCTGTACATAGTCTACAGTCCACTCACCTGTACATAGTCTACCGTCTACTCACCTGTACATAGTCTACAGTCCACTTACCTGCACATAGTCTACTCACCTGTACATAGTCTACTGTCCACTTACCTGTACACAGTCTACTGTCCACTCACCTGTACATAGTCTACAGTCCACTTACCTGTACACAGTCTACTGTCCACTCACCTGTACATAGTCTACAGTCCACTCACCTGCACATAGTCTACTCACCTGTACATAGTCTACAGTCCACTTACCTGTACATAGTCTACCGTCTACTCACCTGTACATAGTCTACAGTCCACTCACCTGTACACAGTCTACAGTCCACTCACCTGTACATAGTCTACAGTCCACTCACCTGTACATAGTCTACAGTCCACTCACCTGTACATAGTCTACAGTCCACTCACCTGTACATAGTCTACAGTCCACTCACCTGTACATAGTCTACAGTCCACTCACCTGTACATAGTCTACAGTCCACTCACCTGCACATAGTCTACAGTCCACTCACCTGTACATAGTCTACAGTCCACTCACCTGTACATAGTCTACAGTCTACTCACCTGTAAATAGTCTACAGTCCATTCACCTGCACATAGTCTACAGTCCACTCACCTGCACATAGTCTATAGTCTACTCACCTGTACATAGTCTACAGTCCACTCACCTGTACATAGTCTACAGTCTACTCACCTGTACATAGTCTACAGTCCACTCACCTGTACATAGTCTACAGTCCACTCACCTGTACATAGTCTACAGTCCACTCACCTGCACATAGTCTACAGTCCACTCACCTGTACATAGTCTACAGTCCACTCACCTGTACATAGTCTACAGTCCACTCACCTGTAAATAGTCTACAGTCCACTTACCTATACATAGTCTACCGTCTACTCACTTGTACATAGTCTACAGACTACTCACCTGTACATAGTCTACAGTCCACTCACCTGTACATAGTCTACAGTCCACTCACCTGCACAGTCTACAGACTACTCACCTGTACATAGTCTACAGTCCACTCACCTGTACATAGTCTACAGTCCACTCACCTGTACATAGTCTACAGTCCACTCACCTGTACATAGTCTACAGACTACTCACCTGTACATAGTCTACAGTCCACTCACCTGTACATAGTCTACAGTCCACTCACCTGTACATAGTCTACAGTCCACTCACCTGTACATAGTCTACAGACTACTCACCTGTACATAGTCTACAGTCCACTCACCTGTACATAGTCTACAGTCCACTTACCTGTACATAGTCTACAATCCACTCACCTGCACATAGTCTACTCACCTGCACAGTCTACATACTACTCACCTGTACATAGTCTACAATCTACTCACCTGTACATAGTCTACAGTCCACTCACCTGTACATAGTCTACAGTCCACTCACTTGTCTATAGTCTGCAGTCTACTCACCTGTACATAGTCTACCGTCCACTCACCTGCACATAGTCTACAGTCCACTCACTTGTCTATAGTCTGCAGTCTACTCACCTGTACATAGTCTACAGTCTACTCACCTGTACATAGTCTACAGTCCACTCACCTGTATATAGTCTACAGTCTACTCACCTGTACACAGTCTACCGTCCACTCACCTGTACACAGTCTACAGTCCACTCACCTGTACATAGTCTACCGTCCACTCACCTGCACATAGTCTACAGTCTACTCACCTGTACATAGTCTACCGTCTACTCACCTGTACATAGTCTACAGTCTACTCACCTGCACATAGTCTACAGTCTACTCACCTGTACATAATCTACAGTCTACTCACCTGTACATAGTCTACAGTCTACTCACCCCACATAGTCTACAGTCTACTCACCCCACATAGTCTACAGTCTACTCACCTGCACATAGTCTACAGTCCACTCACCTGTACATAGTCTACAGTCCACTTACCTGTACATAGTCTACAGTCCACTCACCTGTACATAGTCTACAGTCCACCCACCTGCACATAGTCAACAGTCTACTCACCTGTACATAGTCTACAGTCCACTCACCTGTACATAGTCTACAGTCCACTTACCTGTACATAGTCTACAGTCCACTCACCTGCACATAGTCTACAGTCCACTCACCTGTACATAGTCTACAGTCCACTCACCTGCACATAGTCAACAGTCCACTCACCTGTACATAGTCTACAGTCTACTCACCTGTACATAGTCTACAGTCCACTCACCTGTACATAGTCTACAGTCCACTCACCTGTACATTGTCTACAGTCCACTCACCTGCACATAGTCTACAGTCCACTCACCTGTACATAGTCTACAGTCCACTCACCTGTACATAGTCTACAGTCCACTCACCTGTACATAGTCTACAGTCCACTCACCTGCACATAGTCTACAGTCTACTCACCTGTACATAGTCTACAGTCCACTCACCTGTACATAGTCTACAGTCCACTCACCTGTACATAGTCTACAGTCTACTCACCTGTACATAGTCTACAGTCCACTCACCTGCACATAGTCTACAGTCCACTCACCTGTACATAGTCTACAGTCCACTCACCTGTACATAGTCTACAGTCCACTCACCTGTACATAGTCTACAGTCCACTCACCTGTACATAGTCTACAGACTACTCACCTGTACATAGTCTACAGTCTACTCACCTGCACATAGTCTACAGTCCACTCACCTGTACATAGTCTACAGTCCACTCACCTGTACATAGTCTACAGTCCACTCACTTGCACATAGTCTACAGTCCACTCACCTGTATATAGTCTACAATCTACTCACCTGCACATAGTCCAGCATAGACTAGACTGAATGTCCTGTATTATGACCCGCACCTCGCTTCGCTGTAATGCAACGCTGCTACTCTCATCCCATAGGTGCACATGCTCTACGATGATCTTTATGAAGTTCAGCAGCAGGATAAGACAAGCGAAGCCATCGCGAAAGACATCAGACAATACAACAATCGCTTTTCCGGGAAACCGCGACCTGTAAGTATTTACGATTCTACAATACAGTCTTTTTTATATGTTAATTGGTAGAAAATGTTATGCTGACGAACTTCACACTATACTGTATATCTATCTATAGGGGACAAAGCTCTGTTTTTCTGATACAGAGCTCCAAATCCTCTGCAATGACATCAAGTTGCATCAGTGTTTTTCAAACAGTGTGCCTCCAGCTGTTGCAAAACTACAACTCCCAACATGCCCGGACAGCCAACGGCTGGAAAGCAGCAAGTTACATGATAATATTCTGTCTGCATGCAGCCACCACTAGGGGGAGCTTACAACAGTTTTATCATTGAGTTTACTAGTTGCTGAACAGATTGTAATATATAATACAATATATAGATTGAGCGCCCCCTAATGGTGATATTTTATTATTTCACTGGATGGCTGTTTGTGGCTCCACTGGGACCCCACAGTCAGCTGTTATGCCTCAATGGCCCTTATGGGCCCCAGGTATTGTTGGCTGGTAGTAGAATGACTATTGCTATAACTCTTCCCAGTGTCCAGGCATGGTGGGAGTTGTAGTTTTGCAACAGTTGGAGGCAAAACACTTAGTTACATCATAAAATTCTGTCTACCTGCAGACACCACTAGGGGGAGCTAACTAACGATTTATCATTGGAGCTAAAGAGATTATGTTGTATATTACAGTACAGTGGTCCCTCAACATACGTTCCAAACGGACCATCGTTTGTTGGAACCATCGCATGTTGAGGGATCCGTGCAATGTAAAGTATAGGACAGTGGTCTACAACCTGCGGACCTCCAGATGTTGCAAAACTACAACACCCAGCATGCCTGGACAGCCAACGGCTGTCCGGGCATGCTGGGTGTTGTAGTTTTGCAACATCTGGAGGTCCGCAGGTTGTAGACCACTGTTAGAGGAAGTTGTACTCACCTGTCCCCACCGCTCCGGACCGTCACCGCTCGATACCGCAGCCCTGGATGTCGCCTTCCATCGCTGTCGCTGCGTCCCCGAGGTGTCCCCGATGCTCCGGCAAGGCCTCTGCTTTCCCGGCATTCGCGCTCCCCGTCGCCGCCATCAACGTGATAACGTGATGCGCGGCGACGTGATGACGTCGATGGAGAGCGCCGACGATGCAGGGGATCCCGAAGAGGACGCACCGGAGCCCCGAGGACAGGTAAGTGACCATCACCGGAGCTCACGGGGCACCGTAAACGGCTATCCGCCGGCAGCTGAAGCAGTCAGCGCTGCCGGATAGCCGTTTATGTGATGGCCCCGACATAAAAAAGCATCGTATGTTGAAATTATCGTATGTCGGGGCCATTGTAGGTAGAGGGGGCCACTGTATATGTATTGAGCGCCCCCTAATGGTGGAATTTTATTATTTCACTGTATGGCTGTTTATGGCTCCCCTTGGACCCCACAGTCAGCTGTTATGTATCAGAAGCCCTTATGGGTCCCAGATAGAGATGAGCGAACTTACAGTAAATTCGATTCGTCACGAACTTCTCGGCTCTTCAGTTGATGACTTTTCCTGCGTAAATTAGTTCAGCCTTCAGGTGCTCCGGTGGGCTGGAAAAGGTGGATACATTCCTAGCAAAGAGTCTCCTAGGACTGTATCCACCTTTTCCAGCCCACGGGAGCACCTGAAAGCTGAACTAATTTATGCAGGAAAAGTCATCAACTGCCGAGCCGAGAAGTCCGTGACGAATCGAATTTACTGTAAGTTCGCTCATCTCTAGTCCCAGGTATCGGGGGCAGGTAGTAGAATAGCTGTTGCTATAACTATTCACCCTAAACTGACCTTTATACTGGTGTAAAATAATAAAAGCTTCTACAGAGCAGGAAATGTAAATTCTGCAGGGCGGCCGCAGACGTCATGGATACAATGTAACATACTGATCCGCTGTATCCTTCTCCTGGCTCACTATATACTTGTCAGAGGGCAGCGATATACTGTTTATTTGTTTTAACTGTAACATTCTACGCTCCTTAACATTGAGAATGCAACACATAGAAGGAAACGTTGCGGATTAATGTAAATCCCCGTATCGGTAGACATGATAATGATATGCAAATCATGAAAAAGTGAAAAAAAAAAAGTGTAAAACATTTAGATTTATTTAATATCAAGTACAAACGCTATGCAGAGAACTAGACGTACTTACACGCCATGGCATTCAGTGAGTAATATTCTGCCACGCTGAATGCCACGCTGAAAGCAAATCATCACGATCAGCTGCTGGCAATGGTCAAACAATGAGGTCCCAGTGATTGTGCACCTCTGGCGTTCCTATAGAGCAGTGTTTCCCAACTGGTGTGCCTCCAGCTGTTGCAAAACTACAAATCCCAGCATGCCTGTGAAACTGTCTGGGCTTGCTGGGAATTGTACTTTTACAACAGCTGGAAGCACACGGCTCAGAAAACACTGACCTTTGGCTATCTGGGCATGCTGGGAGTTTTAGTTTTGCAACAGCTGGAGGCACCCTGCTCAGGAAACACTGGCCTTTGGCTGTCCGGGCATGCTGGGAGTTGTAGTTTTGCAATAGCTGGAGGCACCCTGCTCAGGAAACACTGGCCTTTGGCTGTCCGGGCATGCTGGGAGTTGTAGTTTTGCAACAGTTGGAAGCACACTGCTCAGGAAACACTGACCTTTGGCTATCTGGGCATGCTGGGAGTTGTAGTTTTGCAACAGTTGGAAGCACACTGCTCAGGAAACAATGACCTTTGGCTGTCTGGGCATGCAGGCAGTTGTAGTTTTGCAACAGCTGGGGGCACCCTGCTCAGGAAACACTGACCTTTGGCTGTCCAGGCATGCTGGGAGTTGTAGTTTTGCAACAGCTGGGGGCACCCTGCCCAGGAAACACTGGCCTTTGGCTGTCCGGGCATGCTGGGAGTTGTAGTTTATCAACAGCTGTAGGCACCCTGCTCAGGAAACACTGGCTTTTGGCTGTCTGGGCATGCTGGGAGTTGTAGTTTTGCTCCCCCCATGATAGGTATATCTGCATAGGATAAGTATCAGATCAATAGGCTTCCAGTATTGAAAAAAACTCTACTTCCTTTATTTATTTTGTTGCAAAAACAGCACCACTCCTATCCACAGGTTGTGTGCAGTACTGCAGCTCAGTCCCGTTCACTTCAATAGAGCTAGGTTGCAATACCAGACACAACCTGTGGACAGGAGAGGCGCTGTTCTTTGTCAAATAAAAATAAAAATATGTTTTTCTAGTCCTGGACGACCCATTTAGGTTAATGTTCACTATAACTTTTTAATAACTTCTTCCTCATTAATCGTTTAACCCTTCGCTCCCTCCTCTCGCAGTTCTCCGACTACCTGTGCGACCTGCCGTCGCTCTTGCACCTGGCGCTCCGCAGGGTCTTCACCATGGGTGGACTTGTATGGATCTTCTGTCTCAGGATAGTGGTGTGCTCATTTGGCGCCATCATGTGCCTCTCGTCGCCCTTTGCCGCCGCCATCCCCGACCCCCTCTGCGGAATCCTCAGCGCCATCGACGACCTGGTGGTGATCTTCCTCCTGCTGATCTGCATGCTCAACATTTCACAACAGTTCCGTCCGGACGGGATGACCATGGTCCAGACGGCCGCACAGAGCGTCTTGTCGGAGTCGTGACGGCGCCAAAGGCGTAGATGTGATTGGACTGTGCGCAGATGTTACACATCGCTGGGATTTCTACATGTTCCCTGTTATGGAACAACCAATGGAAAGGCAGCGGTCTCCAAACTGAGGAGCACCAGTGGTTGCAAAACTACAACTCCCAGCATGCCCGGACAGCCAACGGCTGTCCGGGCATGCTGGGAGTTGTAGTTTTGCAGGAGCTAGAGGTCCACAGTTTGGAGACCTAGGCTGTAGGACAGAGTTTTCCAAACAGTGTGTCTCCAGCTGTTGCAAAACTACAACTCCCAGCATGCCCGGACAGCCGTTGGCTGTCCGGGCATGCTGGGAGTTGTAGTTTTGCAACAGCTGGAGACACACTGTTTGGAAGACACTGCTATAGGGCATGTCAACAGGACTTTTACATTCATACATTGCGACATATGATCTCTACTAGAGATGAGCGAACTTACAGTAAATTCGATTCGTCACAAACTTCTCGGCTCAGCAGTTGATGACTTATCCTGCATAAATGAGTTCAGCTTTCAGGTGCTCGCGTGGGCTGGAAAAGGTGGATACAGTCCTAGGAGACTCTTTCCTAGGACTGTATCCACCTTTTCCAGCCCACCGGAGCACCTGAAAGCTGAACTAATTTATGCAGGAAAAGTTATCAACTGCCGAGCCGAGAAGTTTGTGACGAATCAAATTTACTGTAAATTCGCTCATCTCTAATCTCTACCCTTGCTGGATTTAGGTGTACTGCCCCTACTACAAGAACTGTATTGTATTGTATCATTGTATTTGTAACATGAGGAGAATGGGGATAGTGTAAATATTTCGGCTTCCGCCCCCATCCTACTTGAACGTCTCACGTTACGATACAGCTGTATATTTGTAACTCTATTTATTTTCCATTACAGTTCCATATAGTACTTAGAAATTCTTTTTTTGCAATAAAAAAAAAAAAAAAAAAAAACGTGAATTTTGATTTTGTCATTTGAATTCTATGGTAAAACACGACTGGTGATACATGTATGGGTCTCCATGGTAACAGACTACAAACAATCCCCGTGTAGTCTGATCCTGGGAACAGAGAAGGAGGGACAGACTACAGGGGGGATTGTTTGTAGTCTGTAACTGTGGAGACACACAGACACAAAGATTTTTTTTAATCAAGACTATTAACAAAGTAGCATTTTATATTATATATATATATATATATATATATATATATATATATATATATATATATAGCAATTGGGTAATAAAAGGGTTTCAAAAGTAAAACTAGGTGATGAGCAAAGGACGTGTTTCTATTTGTTTTATGTATTAAAGGGGTACTCCAGTGGAAAACCTTAATTTTTTTTTTCAATCAACTGGTGCCAGAAAGTTAAACAGATTTGTAAATTACTTCTATTAAAAAATCTTAATCCTTCCAATACTTACTAGCTGCTGAATACTTCAGAGGAAATTCTTTTCTTTTAGGAACACAGAGCTCTCTGCTGACACCACGAGCACAGTGCTCTCTGCTGACATCACAAGCAATCAACTGTTGCCAGAAAATGTAAAAGATTTGTAATTGACTTCTATAAAAAAAATCTTAATCCTTCCAGTACTTATTAGCTGCTGAATACTACAGAGGAAATTATTTTCTTTTTGGAACACAGAGCTCTCTGCTGACATCATGACCCCAGTGCTCTCTGCTGACACCTCTGTCCATTTTAGGAACTGTCCAGAGCTGGAGAAAATCCCCATAACAAACATATGCTGCTCTGGACAGTTCCTAAAATGGACAGCAGAGGTCTGCAGAGAGCACTGTGGTCATGACATCACAGGAAATGTATTTCTTTTTTAGATTTCTCTTTAGTATACAGCCCCTAAAAAGTACTGGAAGGATTAAGATTGTTTTAATAGAAGTGCTTTACAAATCTGTTTAACTTTCTGGCACCAGTTGATTAAAAAAAAAAAAAAGTTCTCCACCGGAGTACCCCTTTAACTATTTAATCAACAATTGTAAAAGTTAAAGGGGTACTCTGGTGACATTTTTTTTTTTTAAATCAACTGGTGCCAGAAAGTTATACAGATTTGTAAATCACTTCTATTAAAAAAAATCTTAAATCCTTCCAGTACTTTTTAGGGGCTGTATACTAAAGAGAAATCCAAAAAGAAATGCATTTCCTGTGATGTCCTGACCACAGTGCTCTCTGCTGACCTCAGCTGTCCATTGTAGGAACTGTCCAGAGAAGCATATGTTTGCTATGGGGATTTTCTGTTCCTAAAGAGGACAGCAGAGGTCAGCAGAGAGCACTGTGGTCAGGACATCACAGGAAATGCATTTCTTTTTGGATTTCTCTTTAGTATACAGCCCCTTAAAAGTACTGGGAGGATTAAGATTTTTTTTAATAGAAATGATTTACAAATCTTGTTTAACTTTCTGGCACCAGTTGATTTAAAAGAAAAAAAAAAGTTTTCCACGGTAGTACCCCTTTAAGCTAAGCTTAGCTGCATAGAGAAGACTGCAAGAAGTATGGAATGAGGGGAAGAACTCTGACATAGCTGCCTACGAGAGGAGGGACGGTGGTTTAGCTGGGATGAAATAACATTTGTCCTTTGTACTTTCCAATGGAGCTTGAAAAATAAGTCTTCATACCTCTGATCTCTTCAGTGGATATTGTCATTAGTATAATCCTGCCTATCTAGCCTCCAGCAGCACAAAAGAACCTGTCATTCATTTGGTTAAAGGGGTATTCTAGGCAAAAACTTTTTTTTATATATATCAATTGGCTCCGGAAAGTTAAACAGATTTGTAAATTACTTCTATTAAAAAATCTTAATCCTTCCAATAGTTATTAGCTTCTGAAGTTTTCTGTCAATGATGATGTCACGTCCCGGGAGCTGTGCATGATGGGAGAATATCCCCATAGGAGCTGGACAGCTCCTGGGACGTGAGTCATCAGAAAACAGCAACTCAACTTCAGAAGCTAATAACTATTGGAAGGATTAAGATTTTTTAATAGAAGTAATTTACAAATCTCTTTAACTTTCCGGAGCCAGTTGATATATAAAAAAAAGTTTTTGCCTGGAATACCCCTTTAACCTCTTAAGGACCCAGGACGTACGGGGACGTCTCCGCACCCTGGGCCTTAAGGACCCAGGACGTCCCCGTACGTCATGGCGTTTTCCGGTCTCTGCCGCTAGCCGGGCAGAGATCGGAACTGGATGCCTGCTGAAATCCTTCAGCAGGCATCCAGGGCAAACGCCGAGGGGGGCCATGTAGGCCCTTGCGATCTGCGGCGATACCGGGCTGATGGGTCTCTGGGACCCGACCGCCCGATAATTTCGCATGATCCCGCCTGCCACCTCCTCCTATACCCTGCGATCTGTCGGTTAGTTAACCGACCAATCGCAGGGGGGGGGGGTTGGGTGGCGGTTACTTCCTCCTGTCCTGCCCGGCCCCTGAAAGTCCGGAGAGGACGGGAGGAAGACCGGAGGACGCGGCGGGGGACGGGGGAGTGCAGGGGACCGGCCCCGGTACTTACCTCGTCCCTGAAGACCCGGATCCAGACGATGAAGATGGCGGCGGCGGCGACAGGTGAGTATATCTTTAGCCGCGGTCGGGCCCTTTACAGCAATGCACGTCGCCGTAAAGCGACATGCATTGCTGTAATAGGAACCTGTAAACTACAACTCCCAGCATGCCCAGACATCCCTTGGCGTCTGGGCATGCTGGGAGTTGCAGTTTTGCAACATCTGGAGGTCCACAGTTTTTGAACCACTGTGCCCTTCCAGATGTTGCAAAACTACACATCCTCAGCATGTCCTTACTGTCCAGGCATGCTGGGAGTTGTAGTGCTGTAACATCTGGCCCTTCAGATGTTGCAGAACTACAACTCCCAGCATGCCTGGACAGTTTTGGCATACTGGGGGTTGTAGTTTTGCACCATCTGGAAGGGCACAGATTGGGAACCACTGTATTAGTGGTCTGCAAACTGTAGTCCTCCAGATGTTGCAAAACTACAACTCCAAGCATGCTGGGAGTTGTAGTTCGGCAACATCTGGCTCTAAAGATGTTGCCGAACTACTACTCCCAGCATGCCTGAGAATGTTTGGGAGTTGTGGTTTTGCAACAGCTGGAGGCACACTGGTTGGGAAACATTGTTTCCTAACTCAGTGTTTCCCAACCCGTGTGCCTCCAGCTGTTGCAAAACCACAACTCCCAAACATTCTCAGGCATGCTGGGAGTAGTAGTTTTGCAACAGCTGGAGGTCCCCCCCTTGTGAATGTACAGGGTACACTCACATGGGCAGGGGGCTTACAGTGAGTATCGGGCTGCAAGTTTGCGATGCAGCAAATTTTGCGCGGCAGCTCAAACTCGCTGTAATCCCCCGCCCATGTGACTGTACCCTAAAAACACTACACTACACTAACACAAAATAAAATAAAAAGTAAAAAACACTACGTATACACATACCCCTACACAGCCCCCCTCCCCTCCCCAATAAAAATGAAAAACGCCTGGTACGCCACTCTTTCCAAAATGGAGCCTCCAGCTGTTGCAAAACAACAACTCCCAGTATTGCCGGACAGCCGTTGACTGTCCAGGCATGCTGGGAGTTTTGCAACAGCTGGAGGCACCCTGTTTGAGAATCACTGGCGTAGAATACCCCTATGTCCACCCCTATGCAAATCCCTAATTTAGGCCTCAAATGCACATGGCGCTCTCTCACTTCGGAGCCCTGGCGTATTTCAAGGCAACAGTTTAGGGTCACATATGGGGTATCTCCGTACTCGGGAGAAATTGACTAACAAATCTTGGGGGATATTTTCTCCTTTCACCCCTTATGAAAAGGTGAAGTTGGGGTCTACTCCAGCATGTTAGTGTAAAAAAAATAAACTTTTTACACTAACATGCTGGAGTTGCCCTATACTTTTCATTTTGACAAGAGGTAAAGGGGAAAAAAGCCCCCAAAATTTGTAATGCAATTTCTCCCGACTACAGAGATACCCCATATGTGGGCGCAAAGTGCTCTGGGGGCGCACAACAAGGCCCAGAAGGGAGAGTGCACCATGTACATTTGAGGTGATTTGCACAGGGGTGGCTGATTGTTACAGCGGTTTTGACAAACGCAAAAAAAAAAAAAACCACATGTGACCCCATTTTGGAAACTACACCCCTCACGGAATGTAATGAGGGGTGCAGTGAGAATTTACACCCCACTGGTGTCTGACAGATCTTTGGAACAGTGGGCTGCGCAAATTAAAAATATTGTACAGCCCACTGTTCCAAAGATCTGACAGACACCAGTGGGGGGTAAATGCTCACTTTACGCCTTCTTACATTCCTCAAGGGGTCTAGTTTCCAAAATGGTATGCCATGTGTTTTTTTTTTTTTGCTGTTCTGGCACCATAGGGGCTTCCTAAATGCGACATGCCCCCGAGCAAAATTTGCTCTCAAAAAGCCAAATATGACTCCTTCTCTTCTGAGCATTGTAGTTCACCCATAGTACACCTCAGGTCAACTTATGGGGTACCTTCATACTCAGAAGAGATGGGGTCACAATGTTTGGGGGGTATTTTCTGCTATTAACCCTTGCAAAAATGTGAAATTTGGGGGGAAACACACATTTTGGTGAAATTTTATTTTTATTTTTTTACATATGCAAAAGTCGTGAAACTCCTGTGGGGTATTAAGGCTCACTTTATTCCTTGTTACGTACCTCAAGGGGTCTAGTTTCCAAAATGGTATGCCATGTGAGGGATTTTTCCTGTTCTGGCACCATAGGGGCTTCCTAAATGCAACATGCCCCCCAAAAACCATTTAAAAAAAACATACTCTCCAAAATCCCCTTGTCGCTCCTTCGCTTCTGAGCCCCCTACTGCGCCCGCCGAACAATTTACATAAACATATGAGGTATGTGCTTACTCGAGAGAAATTGGGCTACAAATATAAGTATACATTTTCTTCTTTTTTTCCCCTTGTAAAAATTCAAAAATTGGGTCTACAAGAACATGCAAGTGTAAAAAAATGGAGATTGTGAATTTTCTCCTTCACTTTGCTGCTATTCCTGTGAAACACCTAAAGGGTTAAAACGCGGACTGAATGTAATTTTGAATACTTTGGGGGGTACAGTTTTTATAATGGGGTCATTTGTGGGGTATTTCTAATATGAAGACCCTTCAAATCCACTTCAAACCTGAACTGGTCCATGAAAAATTGTGAGTTTGGAAATTTTGTGAAAAATTGGAAAATTGATGCTGAACTTTGAAGCCTCTGGTGTCTTCCAAAAGTAAAAACACGTAAATTTTATGATGCCAACATAAAATAGACATATTGTATATGTGAATAAAAAAAAATTATTTGGAATATCCATTTTCCTTACAAGCAGAGAGCTTCAAAGTTAGAAAAATGCTAAATTTTCAAATTTTTCATAAAATTTTGGGATTTTTCACCAAGAAAGGATGCAAGTTACCACAAAATTTTACCACTATGTTAAAGTAGAATATGTCACGAAAAAACAATCTCGGAATCAGAATGATAACTAAAAGCATCAGAGTTATTAATGTTTAAAGTGACAGTGGCCAGATGTGCAAAAAATGGCCGGGTCCTGAGGTGTAAAATGGCTGGGTCCTTAAGGGGTTAAGAACAGAATGATCCTTTAGATCAGCGTTTCTCAACCAATGCGTGCCTCCAGCTGTTGCAAAACTACAACTCCCAGCATGCCCAGACAACCTTAGACCAGTGTTTCCCAACCAGTGTGCCTCCAGCTGTTGAAACACTACAACTCCCAGCATAATTGGTCGGGCTAGGAGTTCTAGCCCGTCCAATTTTGCTGCACTATTTTTCATGGGTTTTAAAGTGTACTGTCACTTTACAAAACTTTTGACATGTCCTAGAGCAGTGGTCTTCAACCGGCGGACCTCCAGATGTTGCAAAACTACAACTCCCAGCATGTTGGCTGTCCGGGCATGCTGGGAGTTGTAGTTTTGCAACATCTGGAGGTCCGCAGGTTGAAGACCACTCTCCTAGAGAGTCAAAAGTTCTTGTCGGTCGGGGTCTGAGCGTTGAGACCCCGACCAATTGACTGAGACAATCCAATATACTTACATCGTAAGTTTGTCTCGCTTCCAGTTCTAGCTATTGGTCGCGGTCTGAATATTGAGACCCTGACCGATCAAATCTTTTCACATGTCTCTACAACGTGTCAAATGTATGTTTTTTAAAATAACAGTGCCCATTTAACTACTATATAGCCTATACTGAGAGAATATACTATAAATGCTTGATTAAAGGGGTACTCCACTGGAAAACATTTTTTATTTTTTTTTAAATCAACTGGTGCCAGAATATTAAACAGATTTCTAAATGTCTTATATTTAAAAATCTTAATCCTTCCAGTACTTATCAGCTGCTTTGTGCTCCACAGGAAGTTCATTTCTTTTTGAATTTCCTTTCTGTCTGACCACAGTGCTCTCTGCTGACACCTCTGTCCGTGTCAGGAACTGTCCAGAGCAGGAGAGGTTTGCTATGGGGATTTGCTCCTACTCTGGACAGTTCCTGACACGGACAGAGGTGTCAGCAGAGAGCACTGTGATCAGACATAAAGGAAATTAAAAAAGAAATTAACCTCCTGTGGAGCATACAGCAGCTGATAAGTACTGGAAAGATTAAGATTTTTAAATAGAAGTAATTCATAAATCTATTTAACTTTCTGGCACCAGTTGATTTAAAAAAACTGGATAGGGAAAAAGTTGTCTGATCCCGGAGGATTGGCTGTTGGGACCCCCAATCTCTCCCATGAATGGTGGGTTCTGGCAGCAGCGTCACGCTACGCCCCCTCCCATAGACATGCATGGAGGTGGCGTAGCGTTACGACCAGCTGCGAGACCCCCACTATCAGACATCTTATCATCTATCCTTTGGATAAGGGATAACATGTCTAGTGGCGGATTTGTAAATTACTTCTATTTAAAAATCTTAATCCTTCCACTACTTATCAGTTGCTGTATGCTAGTTTTTTTTTCCAGTCCGACCACAGTGCTCTCTGCTGACACCTGTGTCCATGTCAGGAACTGTCCAGGGCAGGAGCAAATCCCATAGCAAACCTCTCCTGCTCTGGACAGTTCCTGACATGGACAGAGGTGGCAGCAGAGAGCACTGTGGTCGGACTGGAAAGAACTACACAACTTCCTGTGGAGCATACAGCAGCTGATAAGTACTGGAAGGATTAGGATTTTTAAATAGAAGTAATTCATAAATCTGTTTAACTTTCTGGCACCAGTTGATTTAAAAAAAATGTTTTCCAGGGGAGTACCCCTTTAAGGGGGAATCTAACTCTTGGTACCCAAATGGGTAGATACTCTCCATTACAGTATATGGGCACTGAGACCTCATTTGCCCCATATTTCCAGTATCATTAGGGTCCCTTGGGAGTTGTACTTCTTGTCTTGTCTTTTGCCCCCTGACATCCTGGTGGGACCCTAATGTGTGGTGTCCCGGTACCTGTATAGAGGTCCCCATAGTCAGAGTCCCTAGGACGTCGGGGTCCCTCTTTTGTAGTTTTCCCCTTGTCACCTCACACATAGTTGATGACTATATAGCAGTTCTTATTAATATAAATATTAATATAAGTATAAGTATAGATATGTGTGTATTTAGTTATCTACCTGTTCGGAGCGTAGCAGGACCTGTGGGTCCCGTGATCAGGTTGAAACTCTATTGTTTTGCTACAGGACCTTTGGAGGTTCCCGTGACGTATCACCCACAATGCACTGTAACGGTGACAGTCGTACGGACAAATCCAAAACGGCCGCCCCCTGCCCATATAAGGGAGCTGCGCCCTCTTTGCTCTTGGGTTGCTGACCCTGGAAGAGGTGGGACCTCCGCAGCTTACAAGACGATTTACTAGGCCAAAGCCTTGCGGCCGCGGCCTCTAACATAACGGATAGACTAAGCAATTCCCCGCTACTCATCGCAAGATCACTGGACCTAAATACTCCCCTAAATCCAGCGGATCTCTGCTATACAATCCTTAAAGGGGTACTCCAGTGAAAACCTTTTTTCTTTTAAATCAACTGGTGGCAGAAAGTTAAACAAATTTGTAAATTACTTCTATTAAAAAAATCTTAATCCTTCCAGTACTTATTAGCTGCTGAATACTACAGAGGAAATTCTTTTCTTTTTGGAATGCTCTCTGATGACATCACGAGCACAGTTCTCTCTGCTGATGTTATTATAATAATAACACTTTATTTATTGTTGTCCTTGTGGGATTTGAACCCAAGACCCCAGCGCTGCAAGGCAGCAGTGCTAACCACTGAGCCACCATGCTGCCCTTAGCATACATCTGCTATGCATGGTTGCTAAAATGGACAGAGATGTCAGCAGAGAGCACTGTGCTCGTGATGTCATCAGTGTTCCAAAAAGAAAGGAATTTCCTCTGTAGCATTCAGCAGCTAATAAGTATTGGAAGGATTAAGATTTTTAAATAGAAGTAATTTACAAATATGTTTAACTTTCTGCCACCAGTTGATTTAAAAGAAAAAAGGTTTTCACCGGAGTACCCCTTTAAGAAGCTAAATTGGGCTTATCTGATCCCAACCGACTGTCAATCGCTGCTCACCTATATCTGTAGAGACTCTGTTATCTGGACTGTTACTGTTTCTACATGTACAGAAATTCTTCAGTAAAAGTTCCTGCAAGTTTTCAGTTAACAGCGGTTGTGGACAATCCTTTATTTCTGCATCACCTATTGCTCTTGGCAATAGGCCTATCAAGAATACAGCATTTAACCCTCACCCTGGCATCACGAGTGACAAGGGTTAAAGGAGTACTCCGGTGCACACTTTTTTCATGTTATCCCGTCCGGGCTGCAAAATAAAAGAAAACGCACTTTATCTTACCTGCCAACGAGCCCCCGGTGCTCCGGTACAGGTGTTCGGTCCCCAGGATGTATTCTTCTTACTTCCTGTTAGCTCGGCACGTCACACGGAGCTTCAGCCTATCACTGGCCGAGGCGGGACATCGCTGCGGCCAGTGATAGGCTGAAGCTCCGTGTGACGTGCCGGGCTAACAGGAAGTAAAAAGAATACAGCCCGGGGACCGAACGCCTGTACCGGAGCACCGGGGGCTCATTAGCAGGTAAGATAAAGTGCGTTTTCTTTTATTTTGCAGCCCGGACGGGATAACATGAAAAAAGTGTGCACCGGAGTACTCCTTTAACAGCGCCCTTTATTATCCCGAACAGCAACACTCTAACTACCCTACACCCCCACAAGGCAGAGTCCTCTCATCCGCCACCACAAATGGAAATCCTGTTCCTCATTCTAATCATCCAGCACAATAGGAAGAGACACCTGCTGTTTGTTGGGCCCCATCCACATCTATCAGGGGCACGAAGAGTCCACGACCCGGAGAACTTCCTGCTCTTTCCTCTTCTGGAACAAAAGCCTGGGCGAGTATAACATCCACAGCAACAGCTGCTACTTATGAGGATGATAAGAAATGTGGGGTCTATGTGAGGAGGTGGGGGTCCGACCCAGACTGTCAGCCATGAATTCATGACTTTATATCCTCACACTCCGATAAAGTCCAGTAATGTCAGTAGATTAAAGGGGTATTCCAGGAATTTTTATATATATATATATATATATATATATATATATATATATATATATATATATATAGATAGATCAACTGGCTCCAGAAAGTTAAACAGATTTGTAAATTACTTCTATTAAAAAAATCTTAATCCTTCCAATAATTATCAGCTGCTGAAGTTGAGTTGTTGTTTTCTGTCTGGCAACAGTGCTCTCTGCTGACATCTCTGCTTGTCTCGGGAACTGCACAGAGTAGAAGAGGTTTGCTATGGGGATTTGCTTCTAAACTGGGCGGTTCCCGAGACGCGTGTCATCAGCGAGCACTAAGACAGAAAAGAACAACTCAACTTCATCAACCCATAAGTACGGAAAGGATTAAGATTTTTTTTTATAAAAGTCATTTACAAATCTGTTTAACTTTCTGGAGCCGGTTGATTTTATATATATATATATATATATATATATATATATATATATATATATATATATATATAACGTTTTTTTTTCCTGGATAACCCCTTTAAGGGTTCAACCTACCAGACATTTATAGTGCATCCTATAGAACAGTGGTTCCCATTTAGGGTGCCTCCAGCTGTTAAAAAAAACCTACAATTATCAGCATGCCCAGACAGCCAACGGCCAATGTTTCCTAACCAGAGTGCCTCCAGCTGTTGCAAAACTACAACTCCTAGCATGCTCGGACAGCCAACGGCCAATGTTTCCTAACCAGAGGGCCTCCAGCTGTTGCAAAACTACAACTCCTAGCATGCCCGGACAGCCAACGGCTGTCCGGGCATGCTGTGAGTTGTAGTTTTGCAACAGCTGGGGGGAACTATGGTTGGGAAACATCCCATATCCTAGGTCTGCAAACTGTGGACCTCCAGCTGTGGCAAAACTATAACTCCAAGCATACCCGAACAGCAGGAAACACTGGCCTAAGGCTGTTCAGACATGCTGGGAGTTGTAGTTTTGCAACAACTGGAGGCACACTAGTTAGGTAACTTTGGCCTTAGGCTGTCTGGGCATGATGAGAGTTGTAGTTTTGCAACAGCTAGAGGCACACTGTATGGATAACATTGGCCTAAGGCTGTCCGAGAAAGCTGGGAGTTATAGTTTTGCAACAGCTGGAGGCACACTGGTTAGGTAACTTTCGCCTTAGGCTGTCTGGGCATGCTGGGAGTTGTAGTTTTGCAACAGCTGGAGGCACATTGGTTAGGTAACCTTCGCCTTAGGCTGTCTGGGCATGCTGGGAATAGTAGTTTTTCAACAGTTCAAGGCACACTGGTTGTTAAACACTGGCCAAAGGCTGTCCGGGCATGCTGACAACAGCTGGAGGCACACTGATTAGGTAACACCGGTCTAAGGCTGTCCGGGCATGTTTGGAGTTGTAGTTTTGCAACAGCTGGAGGCCCACCATTTGGAAAACACTGGCTTAACCACTCTGTCATGTGACAGAGTAGAGAAAGGACTACAACTCCCAGCATAACTCTCATCATTTTCCACGTTTCCTGACTCCTTGAAGGTTTCTTATCACCTTGTAAATGCTTTAGAAAAGAAATCTGCATTGTGATTGACAGCGGGAGAAGGTCCCAAATTTATTACAAAGATATCACCCCCCCCCCCATACAGATCGCTTTATCGTAAACATTGTATTGTATCCGATGGCGTCCATTACTGCGGTAAATGACATCTGATCCCGTCGCTCTTAACATTCGTCCATTATGGCCTGATACTCCCTCTGGTGCTCGTAGAGTTTCAGGAATACTTGATACTTCTTCTCATAGAATCTGCTCAGAAGAAAGACACATTGTTATTACAGAGAGGGCGGTCTCTAAAGTGTACTGCATAACTACAACTCCCAGCATGCCTGGACAGCCTTTGGCCAGTGTTTCCCAACCAGTGTGCCTCCAGCTGTTACATAACTACAACTCCCAGCATGCCTGGACAGCCTTTGGCCAGTGTTTCCCAACCAGTGTGCCTTCAGCTGTTACATAACTAGAACTCCCAGCATGCCTGGACAGACTTTGGCCAGTGTTTCCCAACCAGTGTGCCTCCAGCTGTTACATAACTACAACTCCCAGCATGCCTGGACAGCCTTTGGCCAGTGTTTCCCAACCAGTGTGCCTCCAGCTGTTACATAACTACAACTCCCAGCATGCCTGGACAGCCTTTGGCCAGTGTTTCCCAACCAGTGTGTCTCCAGCTGCTGCAAAACTACAACTCCCAGACAGCCATTGGCTGTCTGGGCATGCTTGGAGTTGTAGTATTGCAACATCTGGAGGTCCACATGTTGGAGATCACTGATGTCATATCAATGTGAGAAGGTATTGTTGCCGTTGGCTGTCCGGGCATGCTGGGAGTTGTAGTTTTGCAACAGCTGGAGGCACACTGGTTGGGAAACACTGGCCAAAGGCTGTCTGGGCATGCTGGGAGTTTTAGATTTGCTACATAATAAAATTGTATGCACGAGCCAGACCATCTAGTTTGTTGCCTGGCCGGGCATGCTGGGTGTTGTAGTTTTGCAACAGCTGGGGGCACACTGCTTGGGAAACAGAGGCCTAAGGATGTCTGGGCATGCTGGGAGTTGTAGTTTTGCAACAGCTGGAGGCACACCGGTTGGGAAACCCTGGCCTAAGGCTTTGCGGGCATGCTGGGAGTTGTAGTTTTGAAACAGCTGGAGGCACACCGGTTGGGAAACCCTGGCCTAAGGCTTTGCGGGCATGCTGGGAGTTGTAGTTTTGCAACAGCTGGAGGCACACCAGTTGGGAAACCCTGGCCTAAGGCTGTGCGGGCATGCTGGTTGTTGTAGTTTTGCATCAGCTGATGGTCCACAGTTTACAGAACAAGGATATGGGACAGCTTTTCCCAACCATGGTGCCCCCAGCTGTTGCAAAGCTACAACTCCTAGCATGCCCGGACAGCCGTTGGCTGTCCGGGCACGCTGGGAGTTGAAGCTTTGCAACAGCTGGAGGCACCCTGGTTGGGAAACACTGATCTAGGAAGCACTAGGTGCAACCTCTAATTCTACCACTAGGTGGCAATCAGCCTCCAGTAATAGCAGAGCTGACATGTCCCGGGATTCGTGCAGCAGGGTGGAGTAGTGTTGGAGAAAATGAATCCCAGTGAACCAGGACCAGACCAGTCCTTCACTCCTCATCACTGGTTTGCTGTACTGGTGCCGGCCTCGCAGGTGCTCACACCAGGGGGTTCTGGCTTTTTAATGTGATTACATTTCTGGAAAAGTTACCTTTTGTGTTCAGGGTTTGGAAGGACGATCTTTCCAACCTTGGCCATTTTCCGCATGGCTTCCTGCGGATGGAAGGAAAATCAGGATCAACAATTCCCCGTATTATAGTCTTATAATCAGAGACGCCGGGGGTCCTGGCTCCATCATCAGGTCCGGCTACAATAAGGCTCCTGTGATGGGACGGATTATAACGTTCATTCATGTAAACGTAATTAGAAAGTTAAACAGATTTGTAAATTACTTCTATGTAAAAATCTTAATCCTTCCAGTACCTATCAGCTGCTGTATGCTCCACAGGAAGTTGTGTAGTTCTTTCCAGTCTGACCACAGTGCTCTCTGCTGACTCCTCTGTCCGTGTCAGGAACTGTCTGGAGCAGGAGAGGTTTGCTATAGGGATTTGCTCCTACTCTGGACAGTTCCTGACATGGACAGAGGTGTCAGCAGAGAGCACTGTGGTCAGACTGGAAAAAACGACACAAATTTCTGTGGAGCATACAGCAGCTGATAAGTACTGGAAGGATTAAGATTTTTAAATAGAAGTAATTTACAAATCTGCCACTCGACAGGATAAGATGTCTGATCGTGGGGGTCTCGCTGCTGGCCGTCATGCCCCTCCCATAGACATGCATGGAGGTGGCGTGGCGCTGCTGCCGAAACCCACCATTCATGGGAGATCGTGGGGGTCCCAACAGCCAGTCCCCCGTGATCAGACATCTTTTTCCCTATGCTTTGGATAGGGGATAAGATGTTTAGGGACGGGGTAACCCTTTAAGACTAGGTTTCCACACAAGTTGTTTTTTTTGGGTGTTTCTTTTTGGAAAACTCCCACTTTTGTTTAAGGGATTAAAACGAAGTATCCATATTTTTGTGTGCAATTTTTCTGGGCAGAAAAGACTTTTATGGGCAGAAAAAAGAAAACGCCAAGAAAATTTCAATATAGGTTTTACATTTGTGTTTTTTATTATTATTATTATTATTATTTTTTTTTTTTTAAACTCTTGGTCACTTTTATCTTTGTGAAAAACTGCAAAACACTGAAAAAAAAGCAATTTCCACTAAAAGGAAAAAGATGGCAGACAAAATACCAGAAAAAAACACCAAAATGTTGCGGCAAATTAGCCGTATGGCAATTGCTTGTGTTATTTCCGCAAATGTTTGAAATTGCTGTGAAAGTAATCTTTTAGCGCAATTAAAATATGTTGGTTTTACAATGATTTAATTCATTTGTGGTATGGTAAGAGTATGCGGTAACGAGTTTTTCTACTGTATATCTCCGTATGTACAGTGATGGGAAGAAATCTGAAGGATTTGCAATAAATATGGTTAAAAAGGGATCCCTACCACATCAGCTAAAACAGGTAAGCACAAAGCATGCACAAGAACCTCTACATTATTCTCTAATAATAATAATCTATGCCGCACTATATAAGCAAAAAATAATAATTCTGTATTGCTTCCTTAAGATCAAAACTTCTGATCACAGGAGGTGATCCCTTAGGCTTTTGTTTCCCAACCAGTGTGCCTCCAGCTGTTGCAAAACTACAACTCTAAGCATGCCCGGACAGCCAAAGGCTGTCCGGGCATGCTTAGAGTTGTAGTTTTGCTACAGCTGGAGGCACACTGGTTGGGAAACACTGCCTTAGACTCTGTACCTCACTCAAGGTTTCACTTGCAAGATACATCAGCCTACGCCTGCCACATCAGCTAAAACAGGTAAGCACAAGGCATGCACTAGAACCTCTACGTAATTCTCTAATAATAATCTATCTTGCACTATATAAGAAAAACAAATCCTGTATTGCTTTTTTAAGTCCACAACTTCTGATCAAGAGGAGGTGATGCTTTAGGCTTGTGTTTCCCAACCAGTGTGCCTCCAGCTGTTGCAAAACTTCAACTCCCAGCATACCCGTATAGCTAAAGGCTGTTTGGGCAAGCTGGGAGTTGTAGTTTTGCAACAACTGGGGGCACACTGGTTGGAAAACACTGCCTCAGTCTCTGCACCTCACTCACGGTTCCACTTGAAGATACATCGGCCTATTCCTGCCACATGAGCTAAAAACAGGTAAGCGCAAGGCGTACACAAGACCCCCTACATTATTCTCTAATAATAATCTATGTCGCACTATATAAGCAAGCTGGAAGTTGTAGTTTTGCAACAGCTGGAGGCACACTGGTTGGGAAACACTGCCTCAGACTCTGCACCTCACTCAAGGTTCCACTTGCAAGATACATCGGCCGATTCCTGCCACATGAGCTAAAACAGGTAAGTGCAAGGCGTACACAATGACCCCTACATTTTTCTCTAATAATCTATGTTGCACTATACAAGCAAAAAAGAAAATCCTTTATTGCTTCTTCAAGTCCAAAACTTCCGATCAAGAGGGGGTGATCCCTTAGGCTTGTGTTTCCCCAACCAGTGTGCCACCAGCTGTTGCAAAACTACAACTCCCAGCATGCTGGGAATTGTAGTTTTGCAACAGCTGGAGGCACACTGGTTGGGAAACACTGGCCTAAGGCTGTGCGTGCATGCTGGGAGTTGTAGTTTTGCATCAGCTGGAGGTCCACTATTTACAGACCAAGGATATGGGACAGCTTTTCCCAACCAGGGTGCCCCCAGCTGTTGCAAAACTACAACTTCTAGCATGCCGGGAGTTGTATATTTGCAACAGCTGGAGGCACACTGGTTGGGAAACACTGCCTTAGACTCTGTACCTCACTAAAGGTTCCGCTTACAAGATACATCAGCTTACGCTTGCCACATCAGCTAAAACAGGTAAGTGCAAGGCGTACACAAGAACCACTATATTATTCTCTCAAAATAATCTATGTTGCACTATATAAGTAAAATAAATAAATAAATAAACAAACTATTTCCCGGGGGGGGGGGGAGGGGGGGGGGGGCTTCTTTTATTGCTGTAATATTGGTTGTCATCCCGTTATCCCATAAACAGAAATCACAAAGAATTGGATGAATAGTCTATTAAAGAGCCCGATGGGTTTGTCTCTTATTGGGGAACACCCTCTAAATAGCTTCACTTTTGATTCCATTGTCCCGGGGTCCCTGTGAGACTGTTCTGTCCATCTTTGTGGGTTCACAATAGGACGTGACGCAGGACACTTGTGACAGCCCATTAAACATAACACGACCCTATTAACACCCACGTACAGGTTGAAAATTAAATCCTACATAGGGCGACATTGTCAGGGGATGAATGGAGGGGCCGACGTCCCACAAAGACGCCATTCTTCATCGGGGTCCCTCACATTTTCAGATAGATCCTTTATTTCTTTTTTTTTTTTGCTGCACAAAGCGCTTCTATAAATAAACACGGGGCGTGTAGACTTCTGAGCAAGTGGACGGGGTCATCGCAGAACAAGAAGGAGCTGATGTCCAGCACGGAACATAAAGGGGCTTATTCAGCACTTCAGGCCGGTCTCGTAATGTCGCGGTTAATACTGAGGCGAGTAAACAAAGACGGTTCAGCGGCCGAGAAAGTGGAAAACAATTCCCCCAATATCAATGGTGGTGATTCATCTGTAAACAGCTTCACATGGAGAGAAGACGTCAGGGGGGGGGGGGTTACTTCTCAGATTATATTATGGGGGAGTTTACGGTATTGTTTACTGGTTTTACTAGATGGACATAAACGAAGAGCAACTCCAGTCCACAATGGGAATAAAAGCAACGATAAAGCGACCATCCCTGACATACGAGCTGGAGATTTAATTTCTAATGTATTTAAATACTTTTTTTAAATTCTTTATTGTTTCACCTATATAAAAGAATATAACTACTATAATACTGTCTCCTATATACAAGAATATAACTACTATAATACTGCCTCCTATATACAAAAATATAACTACTATAATACTGCTCCTATATACAAGAATATAACTGCTATAATACTGCTCCTATATACAAGAATATAACTACTATAATACTGCCTCCTATATACAAGAATATAACTACTATAATACTGCTCCTATATACAAGAGTATAACTACTATAATACTGCTCCTACATACAAGAATATAACTACTATAATAGTGCTCCTATATATACAAGAATATAACTACTATAATACTGCTCCTATGTACAAGAATATAACTGCTATAATACTGCCTCCTATATACAAGAATATAACCACTATAATACTGCTCCTATATACAAGAATATAACTACTATAATACTGCTCCTATATACAAGAATATAATTACTATAATACTGCTGCTATATACAAGAATATAACTACTATAATATTGCTCCTATATACAAGAATAGAACTACTATAATACTGCTCCTATATACAAGAATATAACTACTATAATACTGCTCCTATATACAAGAATATAACTTTTATAATACTGCCCCTATATACAAGAATATAACTACTATAATATTGCTCCTATATGCAAGAATATAACTACTATAATACTGCTCCTATATGCAAGAATATAACTACTATAATACTGCTCCTATATACAAGAATCTAACCACTATAATACTGCTCCTATATACAAGAATATAACTACTATAATACTGCTCCTATATACAAGAATATAACTACTATAATACTGCTCCTATATACAAGAATATAACTACTATAATACTGCTCCTATATACAAGAATATATCTACTATAATACTGCTCCTATATACAAGAATATAACTACTATAATACTGCTCTTATATACAAGAATATAACTACTATAATACTGCTCCTATATACAAGAATATAACTACTATAATACTGCTCTTATATACAAGAATATAACTACTATAATACTGCTCCTATATACAAGAATATAACTACTATAATACTGCTCTTATATACAAGAATATAACTACTATAATACTGCCTCCTTTATACAAGAATATAACTACTATAATACTACTCCTATATACAAGAATATAACTACTATAATACTGCCTCCTTTATACAAGAATATAACTACTATAATACTGCTCCTATATACAAGAATATAACTACTATAATACTGCTCCTATATACAAGAATATAACTACTATAATACTGCTCCTATATACAAGAATATAACTACTACAATACTGCTCCTATATACAAGAATATAACTACTATAATACTGCTCCTATATACTAGAATATAACTACTATAATACTGCTCCTATATACAAGAATATAACTACTATAATACTGCTCCTATATACAAGAATATAACTACTATAATACTGCTCCTATATACAAGAATATAACTACTATAATACTGCCTCCCATGTAACTATATAGAAGGATATGCTGTAACAATTCATCTATAATATTGGAGGGATATGACAGTGAAAGTCGTTGATGAAGACAGAAATTGAACAAAAAAAAAGATCCAATAAAAATATTATTTTTAGAATTTTTTTTAAATTTAATTTTAATTTTTAAAACTATAATGTTTCCCCTTTATATGATTTCCTCTGTGTTTCTCATATGAATCTGTATCAGATCTTCGCTCCCCGTTCTTACAGTGGATTTTACTGTGAATGTTTACATTGGTTTCCATGGATACGGCGCTGTAAATATTTGCGCCTGTAGGGATTATACAATATCCTATTGCATTATAGAGTAAATACAAACCATGCCGGCCGCTGTCACAGGAGGCTTCACTGTGCACTATGAGGCGGTCACATCTGGGAAGTGTTTAGGAGATCTGCTGTTCCTTGGGAGGAGGAGGAGGAGGAGGAGGAGGAGGGAGACATAATTCGGGAGAAACTAAGAGAATGAACCCAACCTGGAATCTGACTACGGTTTATAATACATAAGTCAAGTCTAACCGTACCGGTCACCTATAGGCGGGAGGTGCAGTAATGGCGGTCATACACGCAGTGTTACGCCATGGATGGTGATGGCGCCATACATTGTAGAGTACAAAAAATGTCTCCAATGTCCGTCAATTGGTCACCCCTACAGTGTGTGTAATACAAAAATTGTAATAAATAGACGTCCACGCTGATTTATAAGGTAAAAATACGAAAGTTTAGACTTATGTGAAACTTAATCATTTTATGAGACAGTAGACTATGGTAATAAATGGGTTTAGGTCCAATTCCCTGGTGGCCTAGGGTACAGGAGAGACTATTGTTTGGTTCCATTGAGGTCTATGGTAATATATGAGTTTGCGCTTGATTCCCTGGTGGTCTAGGGTACAGGAGAGACTATTGTTTGGTTCCATTGAGGTCTATGGTAATATATGAGTTTGCGCCTGATTCCCTGGTGGTCTAGGGTACAGGAGGGAATTTTGTTTGGTTATATTGAGGTCTATGGTAATATATGAGTTTGCGCCTGATTCCCTGGTGGTCTAGGGTACAGGAGGGAATATTGTTTGGTTCCATTGAGGTCTATGGTAATATATGAGTTTGCGCCTGATTCCCTGGTGGTCTAGGGTACAGGAGGGAATATTGTTTGGTTCCATTGAGGTCTATGGTAATATATGAGTTTGCGCCTGATTCCCTGGTGGTCTAGGGTACAGGAGGGAATATTGTTTGGTTACATTGAGGTCTATGGCAGTGGTCTCCAACCTGCGGACCTCCAGATGTTGCAAAACTACAATTCCCAGCATGCCCGGACAGCCAACGGCTGTCCGGGCATGCTTGGAGTTGTAGTTTTGCAACATCTGGAGGTCCGCAGGTTGAAAACCACTGGTCTATGGTAATATATGAGTTTGTGCCTGATTCCCTGGTGGCCTAGGGTACAGGAGGGAATATTGTTTGGTTCCATTGAGGTCTATGGTAATAGATGAGTTTGTGCCTGATTCTCTGGTGGCCTAGGGTAAAGGAGGGAATATTGTTCGGTTCCATTGAGGTCTATGGTAATATATGAGTTTGTGCCCGATTCCCTGGTGGCCTAGAGTATAGGAGGGAATATTGTTCGGTTCCATTGAGGTCTATGGTAATATATGAGTTTGTGCCTGATTCCCTGGTGGCCTAGGGTAAAGGAGGGAATATTGTTCGGTTCCATTGAGGTCTATGGTAATAGATGAGTTTGTGCCTGATTCCCTGGTGGCCTAGGGTAAAGGAGGGAATATTGTTTGGTTCCATTGAGGTCTATGGTAATATGAGTTTGTGACTGCTTCTCTTGTGGTCCAGGGTATACGAGAGAATATTGTTTGGGTCTATGCTAATAAATGGGTTTGGACCTGATTGCCTGGTGACCTAGAGTAAAGGAGAGAATGTTGTTTGTTCCATGGAGGTCTATGTTAATAAATGGGTTTGAGCCTACTTCCCTGGTGGCCTAGGGTATACGAGAGAATATTGTTTGGTTCCATGGAAATCTATGGTAAAAAATGGGTTTGAGTCTGCTTCCCTGGTGGTCTAGGGTAGTAGTGAGTTTAATGCCGTGATCCTTTCTGGCTTAGGGCAGGGGATAAGATAATGCTTTCTTCTCTGGTGGCCTTTGATAAACAAGGGGTTAATGCCTGCTTCCATGCTTAGGTAGTAGTTTTCCTGGTGATGTAGGGTTTAGTACTTTCTTCCGCCCCTTGAAGATCAAGGGTAGTGGTGGGGTCAATTCCTCTATCCTTGGTACTTTAGGGCAATGGAACAGTTCATTCTTGCATCCCTGGTGGTCTAGTGTAATCGAGGGGTTGATGCACGTTTCCATTTTGGTCTAGGGTAGAACAGGGGTTAATTATTGCTCTTCTGGTTCTGGAAGGTTCATTATGGAGAAGAATATTTGTTTTCATTAATAATTTGTTTCCAGGTCCAAGGAAGCAAATGTCAGCTCCTCTTGTGGTCTAGAGAAGTAGAGGGGTTGCTTCCCTGGTTACCTCCTGCTTTACTGGTGGTCTAGAGCAATTAAGGGGTTGCTTCCCTGATGGTCTAGGGTAGGAGAAGGGTTAACGCGAGCTTTTCTGGTTGTTTAGGCTAGTTGGATGGTAAATTTCTTTGTCCCTGGTGGTCTAGGGCAGTGGAGAAAATAATGCCTGCTCCTCTGGTGATCTAGGGCAGTTGATGGGTTGTTTTTCTACTGTCTAGGTTAGAAGATGGGTCAACCACTGCTCTTCTGATGGAATAGGATAGTAAATTCCTTCATCCCTGGTGGTCTAGGGAAGCAGAAGGGTTAACTCGAGCTTTTCTGGTTGTTTAGGCTAGTTGGATGGTAAATTCCTTCATCCCTGGTGGTCTAGGGCAGTTGATGGGTTGTTTTTCTACTGTCTTGGGTAGAAGATGGGTCAACCCCTGCTCTTCTGATGGAATAGGGTAGTTGGGTGGTAAATTACTTCATCCCTGGTGGTCTAGGGCTGTAGAGTAGATAATGCCTTCTCCTCCAGTGGCCTAGGGCAGGTGAGGAGATAATGCCTGTCCTCTGGTCGTCTAGGGCAGTAGGGTGATTGCTTTCCTGCTGGTCTAGAAGGGTCAAGTACTGCTTTTCTGGTGGTCTAGGGTAGCTGGGTAGTTAATTCCTGCTTCTCTAGTGATCTAGGGAAGTAGAGTGTTTCCTTCCCTGGTGGTCTAGGGTAATGGTAGTGTTATTGCTTTCTTCCTCTGTGCTATAGGGTAGAGGAGAGGGTTAATCCCTAGTGTCCATTACAGAATATTCAAAAACGTCATCTCATAGTTTGAAAAATATTGTTAATCTCTGTCCTAGTCACATGATCTATCAATCTATTGGTGTCGCGCATCGGCTCTGCTGTGGCGTCGCGGGGTCAGCCTGTTCATTATTATTCCTCCTGAGCAGCGCTCGTCCACACGCCGTGTCCTCGCTGACATCATAATCTATAACATAAAATTCCTGAGGAAATCTGTTCCTGATAACCAGAAAACCGCACAGTCATCTCTCCACCACTTCAGCTCCATATTGGCTGAAATACTAATTCTCTGACCCCGAGGGCGGCTACCATGAGGATGTAGCAGAGTTATGTTCATCAGAACAGTCCTTAGATTCTGCTGGTTACTGAGGTGGAGCTCGGGACGCTCACCTCCTCCAGCCCACCAGGACTCCTCGGCTCTTAGCCACTAAGAGCCAGCAGAAGCGTAAAACAGAAACATAATGTAATGTATGTACACAGTGATCTCACCAGCAGAATAGTGAGTGCAGCTCTGGGTTATAATGCAGGATATAACTCAGGATCAGTACAGGACAAGTAATGTAATGTATGTACACAGTGACCTCACCAGCAGAATAGTGAGTGCAGCTCTGGAGTATAATACAGGATATAACTCAGGATCAGTACAGGATAAGTAATGTAATGTATGTACACAGTGACCTCACCAGCAGAATAGTGAGTACAGCTCTGGAGCATAATACAGGATATAACTCAGGATCAGTATAGGATAAGTAATGTAATATATGTACACAGTGACCTCACCAGCAGAATAGTGAGTACAGCTCTGGAGTATAATACAGGATATAACTCAGGATCAGTACAGGACAAGTAATGTAATGTATGTACACAGTGACCTCACCAGCAGAATAGTGAGTACAGCTCTGGAGTATAATACAGGATATAACTCAGGATCAGTACAGGATAAGTAATGTAATGTATGTACACAGTGACCTCACCAGCAGAATAGTGAGTACAGCTCTGGAGTATAATACAGGATATAACTCAGGATCAGTACAGGATAAGTAATGTAATGTATGTACACAGTGACCTCACCAGCAGAATAGTGAGTACAGCTCTGGAGTATAATACAGGATATAACTCAGGATCAGTACAGGATAAGTAATGTAATGTATGTACACAGTGTCCCCACCAGCAGAATAGTGAGTACAGCTCTGGAGTATAATACAAGATATAACTCAGGATCAGTACAGGATAAGTAATGTAATGTATGTACACAGTGTCCCCACCAGCAGAATAGTGAGTACAGCTCTGGAGTATAATACAGGATATAACTCAGGATCAGTACAGGATAAGTAATGTACTATATGTACACAGTGACCTCACCAGCAGAATAGTGAGTACAGGTCTGGAGTATAATACAGGATATAACTCAGGATCAGTACAGGATAAGTAATGTAATGTATGTACACAGTGACCTCACCAGCAGAATAGTGAGTCCAGCTCTGGAGTATAATACAGGATATAACTCAGGATCAGTACAGGATAAGTAATGTAATGTATGTACACAGTGACCTCACCAGCAGAATAGTGAGTACAGCTCTGGAGTATAATACAGGATATAACTCAGGATCAGTACAGGATCAGTAATGTAATGTATGTACACAGTGACCCCACCAGCAGAATAGTGAGTACAGCTCTGGAGTATAATACAGGATATAACTCAGGATCAGTACAGGATCAGTAATGTAATGTATGTACACAGTGACCCCACCAGCAGAATAGTGAGTACAGCTCTGGAGTATAATACAGGATATAACTCAGGATCAGTACAGGATAAGTAATGTAATGTGTGTACACAGTGACCCCACCAGCAGAATAGTGAGTCCAGCTCTGGAGTATAATACAGGATATAACTCAGGATCAGTACAGGATAAGTAATGTAATGTATGTACACAGTGACCTCACCAGCAGAATAGTGAGTACAGCTCTGGAGTATAATACAGGATATAACTCAGGATCAGTACAGGATCAGTAATGTAATGTATGTACACAGTGACCCCACCAGCAGAATAGTGAGTACAGCTCTGGAGTATAATACAGGATATAACTCAGGATCAGTACAGGATCAGTAATGTAATGTATGTACACAGTGACCCCCTTTATTCTCACACACAATACTTCCTTCTATGTCTCTGTGCAGTTATTTTAATAACTCTGACCATCACTTCTGCGGTTGCTGCTGGTTCGGTTCCTTAATGTTCTAATATAGTCCCTGTTAATCCGCCCTGAGGTCTGTATGTCCTGAGCGCTCAGTACATACTGTAAGTTGCAGAGATGCCAGGGGGTTGGGGCAGATTATATGGATCCTACGCCCGGCATCGCCAGTGCTAAGCTGCATTTATTCCCGTCTGCTCCTCTACCAGACACCACGTTCTGCTGATTCCGCATCGGAGCCATAATCCTGCCCTAACCCCGGACTCTGGAGCAGCCGCAAAACATCCCCCCCGTCTCCGCTTCGTAAATATTTAATCAGCTCACGCAGCGGGTCTTATGGGGGGACCTGGAGCACTTAGTGCCGGGCCTGGGGCTTATGGATTGTTCATATAAAGCCCCCAGCTGCTTCTAATGTAAACAGAGCGGGACGCGATGAGTCCATTGTTCTCGTCTAAACAATAGAACAATCCATATCGCATGTCCCGAATATATTCCATAAAGCAGGTGCTAAATAACTGGAATAGCTGCCGCTGCAAGATAACAAACACATAAAAAAACGCCCCAACAATGTATATTAGGAGCAGCGCCCCCCCTGCCCCGGCCAACACTTGTCATAAATGGATTAACACTTCGTTTCTAACCTCTCATTAAGAAGAGAGTCGGGGCCCATAGTAACAGCTGTGTGCTGGGGCCCGGAGGCTGTGCTAAAGCCTATAGCGTTTTTTTTTTTAATTTTTTTCAAACATTGTGTGCAAAACTACAACTCCCAGCATGCCTGGACAACCTTTCATTAGTGTTTCCCAACCAGTGTTCTTCCAGCTGTTGCAAAACTACAACTCCCAGCGTGCCCGGACAGCCTTTGGTCAGTGTTTCCCAACCAGTGTGCCTCCAGCTGTTGCAAAACTACAACTTCCAGCATGCCCGGACAGCCTTTGGCCAGTATTTCCCAAACACCATACCTACAGCTGTTGAAAAACTACAACTCCCAGCATGCCCGGACAGCCTTTGGCCAATGTTTCCCAACCAGTGTGCCTCCAGCTGTTGCAAAGCTACAACTCCCAGCATTCCCGGACAGCCTTTGGTCAGTGTTTCCCAACCAGTGTGCCTCCAGCTGTTGCAAAGCTACAACTCCCAGCATTCCCGGACAGCCTTTGGTCAGTGTTTCCCAACCAGTGTGCCTCCAGCTGTTGCAAAACTACAACTTCCAGCATGCCCGGACAGCCTTTGGCTGTCCGGGCATGCTGGGAGTTGTAGTTTTGCAACCGCTGGAGGCACACTGGATGGGAAACACTGCTCTAAGCTCAAGAGAAGCTCAATTCATCAGCCACGGTTCCCTAGAGGTTTCCTCCACTGGGGTTTTTCAGAGCAATCTGGGAGTTAAAGTTTTGCAACAGCTGGAGACACACTGTTTGGAAAACACAGGCCTATAGCCAATAACTCTCTCGGGTACTAATACTGAAGATTTTAAATACACTTTAGAACCCCATTTTACAGTTGCTGGATAACCCTGAGGCTGTGTTGAGGCGTTTTACTGCACTTTTACCGCTTTTTCATGAAAATGCTGTAAAAATTAAGCAATTTTTTTTAGAGGTAAATGGCGTAAATTTTTCAGCATGTTTGAAAAATAGCAGTACAATTAAGGGTTAAGTGGCCTTAACACTAATTAAATGCTTCATGTGAACACAGCCTAAATGGGGTTAACACATTCACACTGTTTTAAACCATTGGTGCTTTAAAGGTTTCCAAACTTGATCCTGTGCTGCAACACCCTCTCCATAGCCTCCATCCCCTATAAAACAGGCAAATAATATCCCCAATTTATATTACTCACCCTGTACTGATCCTAAGTTATATCCTGTATTATACTCCAGAGCTGTACTCACTATTCTGCTGGTGAGGTCACTGTGTACATACATTACATTACTTATCCTGTACTGATCCTGAGTTATATCCTGTATTATACCCCAGAGCTGTACTCACTATTCTGCTGGTGAGGTCACTGTGTATATACATTACATTACTTATCCTGTACTGATCCTGAGTTATATCCTGTATTATACTCCAGAGCTGCACTCACTATTCTGCTGGTGAGATCACTGTGTACATACATTACATTACTTATCCTGTACTGACCCTGAGTTATATCCTGTATTATACTCCAGAGCTGTACTCACTATTCTGCTGGTGAGGTCACTGTGTACATACATTACATTACTTATCCTGTACTGATCCTGACTTATATCCTGTATTATACTCCAGAGCTGTACTCACTATTCTGCTGGTGGGGTCACTGTGTACATACATTACATTACTTATCCTGTACTGATCCTGAGTTATATCCTGTATTATACTCCAGAGCTGTACTCACTATTCTGCTGGTGAGGTCACTGTGTACATACATTACATTACTTATCCTGTACTGATCCTGAGTTATATCCTGTATTATACTCCAGAGCTGTACTCACTATTCTGCTGGTTATAGCGCTGACCGGAGACGCTGCTCTGTTGTGCCCACCGGGGATGCGATCCGCCTAGCGGGACGTGCCCGCTCGCGGATCGCATCCCGTCCCACTCACCTCTCCCGATCTCCTGCTGGGTCCTGGGGGCGCGCGGTCCCGCTCTCTAGGGCGCGCGCGCCGGGGCTCTCAGATTTAAAGGGCCAGCGCACCGCTAATTGGTGCCTGGCCCAATCACCCTAATGAGCTTCCATCTGCTCCATGTATATTTAAACCCGCTTCCCCTTCCTGTCCTTGCCGGATCTTGTTGCCTTGTGCCAGTGAAAGCGTTTCCTTGTATGTCCCAAGCCAGTGTTCCAGACCCTCTGCCGTTGCCCCTGACTACGACTCTTGCTGCCTGCCCTGACCTTCTGCTACGTCTGACCCTGCTCTTGTCTAATCCCTTGTACCGCGCCTGTCTCAGCAATCAGTTGGGGTTGAGTCGCTATAAGGTGGAACGACCCGTGGGTTACCTGCCGCTGCAAGTCCATCCCGCTTTGTGGCGGGCTCTGGTGAAAACCAGTAACCCCTTACACTCCGTTCCCCTGGTACGGCCCACGTCATCACCCCACTGACACAGAGGATCCACCACCAGTATCCTAACAGTATACCTATCTGGATCCTGACAGCTGGGTTTGTGAAGAATATTATAAACATTGTACTGTACCTTTAATTGTTTCAATGTGTGAATTTTGTGTGCCTATATTTTACATGTACACAATAAAAGTATGTTTTTATGATCCTAGCGTTTTTCCTATTGCTATTTTAATATCTTGTCATACCGGCTTTGGCCAATTGACGGCGCTGTGGGAAAATGTATGTAACTCAGGAAAATCACTGATTCTGTGAAATGTTTCTATCAATGTACATTGTGTTTTGGAAAGAAAAACAGAGGGTGGGGGAGGGGGAGCACGAAGGTCCGAACTTCTCTCCGCCGCGCTCACTTATCACTTTTTAAGCTGAGTTGTGTTATTTCCCAGAAAAGGAACATAAAAACACCTGACTGGTCGTCGTATAAAACCAGCGGCTCAAATATTTGTGGATAAAACAGACGTTAAACTTTAGATTTATAACTTTTTTTTGTCCTATAAAAAGTTGATTTAAAAACATTACAAGACCTTTTGGATAATAAATTTACGTTTGTGATACAATGTTTCCTTTGTATTTTCTTACATATTTTCTGACGCTTTACACCAACGGTTTCTGTAAAAGGCGGAGCCTAAATACCCCAATATGTGATAATCTCCTCCCATGATGATGTCATCACTGAACCACACTGCCCAGCATGTTTTTCTGGTGTGTAGTTCATCAGGGAGCTGTTGCCGTCTATTTATTATTTAGTCTGTGTGTTCACTGTTCACATGTATTATTTACACACTTTGTCTAGAATTAACTATTTATAGCATCACTTTGTACCTTTATAAATAGTAATTTGCATCGGCACGCACATTGGGCTTTTTAACCTGTTAGTTGACAGGAATGGCTGAAAGAGGGTCTATGACCAATTGTCCACATTAATAACCACATGAGTAGGGTCGCCACCTTTCTTGCAAAAAAAAACAAAAAACAATCCAGCCATGCTAATTTGCATAATTAATTATATATTGCTGACATCACAGGATACACAGATGCAGGGAAAATTTTGTCCTATTCTGACCTGTATGAGGGTCATTTTTTGCGGCCGAATCTGTAGTTTTTAACAGGACCAATTTTATTTTCATGAGACTTTTTGATCGTTTTTTTTTTTTTTTTTTTTTTTTTTTAATTAAATTCGGGAGTTGCAGTTAGTTACTAACTACAACTCCCAGCATGCCCTGATACAACCTGCTGCTCAGCAGCTGCCCCAAACGAAAACTACAACTGGACTATATAGTAGTATATAGTATGGGTCAATGTTTCCCAACCAGGGGTGCCTCCAGCTGTTGCAAAACTACAACTTTCAGCATGTTGGACCATATAGTAGTATATAGTATGGGACAGTGTTTCCCAGCCAGGGGTGCCTCCAGCTGTTGCAAAACTACAACTCCCAGCATGTTGGACTATATAGTATAGGTCAGTGTTTCCCAACCAGGGGTGCCTCCAGCTGTTGCAAAACTAAAACTCCCAGCATGTTGGACTATATAGTAGTATATAGTATAGGTCAGTGTTTCCCAACCAGGGGTGCCTCCAGCTGTTGCAAAACTACAACTCTCAGCATGTTGGACCATATAGTAGTATATAGTATAGGTCAGTGTTTCCCAACCAGGGGTGCCTCCAGCTGTTGCAAAACTAAAACTCCCAGCATGTTGGACTATATAGTAGTATATAGTATAGGTCAGTGTTTCCCAACCAGGGGTGCCTCCAGCTGTTGCAAAACTACAACTCCCAGCATGTTGGACTATATAGTAGTATATAGTATAAGTCAGTGTTTCCCAACCAGGGGTGCCTCCAGCTGTTGCAAAACTAAAACTCCCAGCATGTTGGACTATATAGTAGTATATAGTATAGGTCAGTGTTTCCCAACCAGGGGTGCCTCCAGCTGTTGCAAAACTACAACTCCCAGCATGTTGGACTATATAGTAGTATATAGTAGAGGTCAATGTTTCCCAACCAGGGTGCCTCCAGCTGTTGCAAAACTACAACTCCCAGCATGTTGGACTATATAGTAGTATATAGTATAGGTCAGTGTTTCCCAACCAGGGGTGCCTCCAGCTGTTGCAAAACTACAACTCCCAGCATGTTGGACTATCTAGTAGTATATAGTATAGGTCAGTGTTTCCCAACCAGGGGTGCCTCCAGCGGTTGTTAAACTACAACTCCCAGCATGTTGGACTATATAGTAGTAAATAGTAGAGGTCAATGTTTCCCAACCAGAGGTGCCTCCAGCTGTTGCAAAACTACAACTCCCAGCATGTTGGACTATATAGTAGTAAATAGTATAGGTCAGTGTTTCCCAACCAGGGGTGCCTCCAGCTGTTGCAAAACTACAACTCCCAGCATGTTGGACTATATAGTAGTATATAGTATAGGTCAGTGTTACCCAACCAGGGGGCCTCCAATTGTTGCAAAACTACAACTCCCAGCATGTTGGACTATATAGTAGTAAATAGTATAGGTCAGTGTTTCCCAACCAGGGGTGCCTCCAGCTGTTGCAAAACTACAACTCCCAGCATGTTGGACTATATAGTAGTATATAGTATAGGTCAGTGTTACCCAACCAGGGGTGCCTCCAATTGTTGCAAAACTACATATATAAATGGAGCTGATAGCAGCCCGAGTCGATTATATCACCATAGATCAGTGGTTTTAAACTGTGGCCCTCCAGATGTTGCAAAACTTCAACTCCCAGCATGCCCGGACAGCCAGCAGTTTTAGCCCACTGCCATAGACATTACATAACTGCTGTGATCACCCATCTGCAGCACGTTAGGCTAACCAGGGGCACTTCTGCAATGAGGCCACTTCCATAAGTAGCCTCAGGCAGCGCCATATGCTGTCCAGTTTAATCCTACTGCACAGTTTTACCCAGGGGGCAAGTCCTGGGAAAAAAAGTGTGGGAACCCAAGATTTCCACTTAAAGGGGTACCAGACTTACACCCTATCCGCTGCTGGGGACAACCACGTTCTCCCTGCTGCACCCGGCGTTCGTTCAGAGCGTTTGAGTGCAGCCCCGGAGGCTTGTGACGTCACGACCCCTCAAGTCTCATGCCCCCTTCCATAGAATTGTATTGAGGGGACATTACTGTGACATCATGAGCCTCTGCCCCACATCACCAGTCATCTGGCATGGAGCTCGCTCGCTCCGTGCACCGGATGTCTGGGGTGCTGCAGCCGAGATCGCAGGGGTCCTGCTGCTGGACATACTTTGGATAGGGGATACGATGTCTAGGGGCGGTGTACCCCTTTAAGGGCTGGTCCTGCATGACTCCTGCTAATGGGAACTGCGTTCCTGCGGTGGAAAAAGTGCAGGAACTCCGTTCCCATACGTTCCTGCAGGACTTGAGCCCTGGTTTAACCCCTTCCTGACCCATGCCATACATTTGAAGGGTCCTCCAGTGGAAAACAATTTGTTTCAAATCAACTGCTTCCAGAAAGTTAAACAGATTGGCAAATTACTTCTATGAAAAAAATCTCAACCCTTCACGGCCTTATCAGCTGCTGTACGCTCCACAGGAAGTTGTGTAGCTCTTTCCTGTCTGACCACAGTGCTCTCTGCTGCCACCTCTGTCCATGTCAAGAATTCTTCAGAGTAGGAGCAAATTCTGACATGGACAAAGGTGTCAGCAGAGAGCACTGTGGTCAGACTGGAAAGAACTACACAACTTCCTCTGGAGCATACAGCAGCTGATAAATACTGGAAGGATTAAGATTTTTTAATAGAACTAATTTACAAATCTGTTTAACTTTCTGGAACCAGTTGATATGAAGAAAACATTTTTTCCACTGGAGTACCCCTTTAAGAGAGTATGATATGCGCTCAGGAGCTGGGCCCACTCCATACTCAGCGGGTGTCGGCTGCTACCTTTTTCCCAATATTCCTATGCTGGCGTCTATTATTAAACCTCACAGATCCCAAACACAATGAGATGTGCCGATATATAACTGCAGTGTGCACAGGAGCAGAACACTTCAGAACCAGAGGGGAGAATAAGGGACTTTACAATTGTGGTACAGATAGAAGAAGTAATCATCAGTCCTCACCGCAGAAGAGCTGATAACAGAGAATAATAGACGAAGTGAGGCTGCAGTGCACTGGGCCTTTAAGGCAACATTACAGTATAAACTACACCGCCCTTCACATTGTCAGCTATAGAGATGGAGAGAACAGCACTGCCGGGAGGATGATATCATACACGACTATACACACAGGGGATATAGTACATGACATATACTGTATGATCGAGGAGGGCACCGGCCACTGTATATATCAGAATATTACCGTCAGGAAACAATAAATTATGGCGTATCCTGCTGGTGTTCTGTCCCCTTGTGCTGTAACCTGAAAACAGTGCAGACATAGGAGGCAGTATTATAGTAGTTATATTGTTGTATATAGGAGGCAGTATTATAGTAGTTATATTGTTGTATATAGGAACAGTATTATAGTAGTTATATTCTTGTATATAGGAACAGTATTATAGTAGTTATATTCTTGTATATAGGAGGCAGTATTATAGTAGTTATATTCTTGTATAGAGGAGCAGTATTATAGTAGTTATATTCTTGTATATAGGAGGCAGTATTATAGTAGTTATATTCTTGTATATAGGAGGCAGTATTATAGTAGTTATATTCTTGTATATAGGAGCAGTATTATAGTAGTTATATTGTTGTATATAGGAGGCAGTATTATAGTAGTTATATTGTTGTATATAGGAACAGTATTATAGTAGTTATATTCTTGTATATAGGAACAGTATTATAGTAGTTATATTCTTGTATATAGGAGGCAGTATTATAGTAGTTATATTCTTGTATAGAGGAGCAGTATTATAGTAGTTATATTCTTGTATATAGGAGGCAGTATTATAGTAGTTATATTCTTGTATATAGGAGGCAGTATTATAGTAGTTATATTCTTGTATATAGGAGCAGTATTATAGTAGTTATATTGTTGTATATAGGAGGCAGTATTATAGTAGTTATATTGTTGTATATAGGAACAGTATTATAGTAGTTATATTCTTGTATATAGGAACAGTATTATAGTAGTTATATTCTTGTATATAGGAGGCAGTATTATAGTAGTTATATTCTTGTATAGAGGAGCAGTATTATAGTAGTTATATTCTTGTATATAGGAGGCAATTTTTATTGTGCAAACAAACAAAATTACAATTAACATAATTTCTTACAATGCAAAACAAAAATAACAAGCATTGTACACACAATGACTACTCAACTAGAGTATGTACAGAGTAATATTAAACTTAGAAAGTCCACATTTGCTGGAAAAGGAAAAACACAAAAAATTTAATAAAATAACATGACATCATCTGTGTTAAACCAAAGAGACATTCCTCCATAATTTCCCATTATTTTGGTTCCTCCGTATCTCTAATGACTTTACCCACTGGAGCTCGGACATGATCTGTCTTACTGCTGTGATGTGGTGGAATGGCTCATTGTGTATGGACACTCTGGTTCTCATGTGCCAATGGTAATATTTAATGATTGTTATAATTATGTACATTGTCTCTCTGTCTACAGTCCTGTTACTGGATGGTACAGCATATATGATGTCAGGATACGTCAGGTTCTGCAGTAATGGGATGTTCAGCTTACTGGACACTTCTTCCCATATCCTCCTCCTGGCCCTGCAGTCAGATATGAAATGCTCCATGGTCTCCTCCTGCTGACAACCCAGAGGACAGTTCCTATCTGAGACACTTAGATATTTCAGGTTACCCCTGACAAAGAGCCTCCCATGGAGCGACAGCCAAGCTATGTCAAAGAATTTTGCGGGGAGTCGTTTCCCATTGAGGAACTTAAGACTTTCCTGTAAAGTGCTGGTCACACAGTCCCTCAAGGCAAGTGGAGAGCAGAAGAAAGCCCTACAAACCCTTACGTATAGATCCTTCCTTGGCTTACTCTCTATATAGGACTTCTCAATGCGCCATCTCTTCAGACATCTGAGCCCGTATTCCAGGTACGGGGGGAGGTAGTCACGCGTCCATCTCCCCCTCTTGAGACTGCCGCCTCGCACCCAAGACTCTGCAAAAGGCAATATCCAGTCCCTGATACTATTCGCCCACAGGGAGCTGTTGTTTGAGTCCAGGCAACCAAAATTAACTTTTAGAAACATGGAGTCAAAGAACACCCTTGGATTCAGCATATCCAACCCACCCTCTCTCCTCTGTAGGTAGGTGACCCCTCTTTTTATCAGGTTCAACCTGTTCCCCCAGAACATTTGGAAGAACAGGCTAAAGAGCCGAGCAGAGAAAGATTCTGGCAAAGGAAAAACAACAGAGACATACAAAAAGACAGGGACCAGGTAAGTCTTCAACATTTTAACCCTTTCTCTATAGGTCAGCCTCCAGTTCTTCCATCGCTGAACCTTTGCATTTCCGGCTTCCAACTTCTCTTCCCAATTTAATTTGGCGTTATCGTCCCTCCCGAATTTGACCCCTAGGATTTTAATATAGGAGGAGGCTCTCACAAATTGGGGCAGATCAAAGTCTGGATCAGAATCAGATATCCAGAGAGCTTGACTCTTCTCAAGGTTGACCAGAGACCCTGAGGCCTCCGAGTAACTTCTGATGGCCGCAGACAACATCTCCACCTCACGAGGCTCAGATATCACTACAGTCACATCATCCGCATAGGCAACAACACTCAGGGGCAGGGAGTGGGGGACCGGCACCCCCTGAAAACCACACTCCTGCAGTGACCTCAGAAACGGGTCTAAGGCAAACACATACAGCAGCGGACTCAGTGGGCAACCTTGTCTCACCCCCGCCTCAACCCTGAAGGTGTCACCTTGCCAACCATTGATCAGAGGAAAGCTCTCGGCCTCACAATACAAAGTCTTCAGCCAATCGATGAATTGTCCCGGAATACCGTACTTTGACAAAGTGGCCCATAGATACTCATGATCTACTCTGTCAAAGGCTTTAGCCTGGTCAAGACTCACAACATATCTCCCACACCTCAGGGCTTTACATCTCTCAAACATCTCCCTTATGGAGATCACTGCCCCAGAGATGTTCCGCCCTTTTACTGTGCCATACTGACAGCCTGCCAACAGTGCCGGGGACAGACAAACTAACCTAGAAAACAGGATTTTTGCCAGAATCTTCCTGTCGACATTCAAGAGGGCAATCGGCCTCCAGTTCTTGATGTCACTCGGCTCTTTACCTTTAGACAGCAGAATCAGCGAGGACACTCTCATGGATGGAGGCATCAGGTGACTTTCTAGACAATTTGTGTAAACATCCACGAGGATTGGGGCCAAGAGGTCTCTGAATGTCTTATAGAATTCTGCTGTTATCCCATCTGGACCTGGTGCCTTCTTCAGATGTAACTTATCAATGGCCTCTTTGACCTCTGCCACCGTCAATTCTGCTGTCAAAGGAGAAAAGTCCAAATCATTAGTATCAGGGAGCGGAGTTGTCTCCAAGAATTGGGTCATCTTGTCTCTATCCAAAACCTTCCTCTGAAACAAGTCAGCATAGTACGATCTCACCACCCCCAGGATACCCTCCCGAGATTCCTGCAAAACACCCTGGGAGTCAGTGAGACCGGTGACAGATTTATTTGCCACTCGCTCTCGGCAATTCTCAAAGGGATCAGGAGACCCTAAGGACCCATAATCCCGTTCAAGAACCAGGGAGGTATACCTGCTGTACTGATACTGCCTTATCTCAGATTTCAGCCGGTCTATCCTTTGTTGGTCCCCACCCGCCGAATACAGTGACTCCAATTCTTTGCGCAGCTTGAGATACTGGCCATACTTACTCTTCCCCTTTATAACTGACAGTCTCTTTAAGAGGGTTCTGATCTCATCCTTGACATCCTCCCACCAGGCGGCCATATCATCATAGAAGTCCACCCTCTCTAGTTGACCCTGTATAAGAGAGTGAACCTGCCTCTGCACAGAAGGATCCTCTAATAGACTGGAATTCAGTTTCCACAACCCTCTACCTGTCTCAGGACACCGTGTGACACCCAAACAGAAATATAAGGCCAGATGGTCAGAATAAGGGACGATCTTCTCATCTTTCTCACCAATCGTCTCTGTAGGACTAACCAGAGCCAAATCTATCCTACTGCTTCTTCCACCACAAAAATAGGTATACTTTGCCTTCCGACCACCCTGCACAAACACATCTGACAACCCGGCCTGTAGAATGATTTGGTTTAAGACCTTGGAGTCTCGTGTTAGAGGTCTATTAGAGGATCTGTCACTAGTTGTTCTGGAGGCATTAAAATCTCCAGCCAAGATGACGGGGACAGACGTGAAGAGATATGGCTTCACTTCATTATAAAGGTTAACCCTTTCAGTCACTGTCTGTGAACCATAGATATTAATGAGTCGGAGCCTTCTACCCCGAATAGTAACTTCTAGCATTAGGCACCTTCCCATCAATACCTCTGTCAGCCTATGTACAGTTACATCATTGGTGGTAAATAGGATAGAGACCCCGGCACTTGGTTCCACAGCCAGTGACCAAAAGGATGGACCAGACCGCCATTCCCGCTTTGCCTCACGTAACAGTCCTTGAGTATTTAAACGTGTCTCCTGTAAGAAGAAGATGTCAGCATCAATAGACTTTAGATGGTCATATACGACGTGTCTGGTCCTCCTCACTCTGACACTGTTCACATTACTGGAGAACACTTTAAGGGTAAAGTCGGCCATCATAACAAAGGAAAGCAGAAGAAGCAGATATGTCACCCCCATCATCACAGATCTGAGTCCGAGCCCTCCTGCTGACTACCTGTTTCCATGTCCGATTCGGACAGACGTTTATCCTGCGGGGGTCTCCTTTTTGTGGGGGGATCACCCTCTTGGTCCTCATTAAATTCATCTACCACTCGCTTCAACTCCCTCTCCATCTCTTCCTCAGCGTCTGACTCTGACAACACACTGTACCTATTTGTGATGGTCATTACACCTGACCCGGGGTCTACTTTCTTTTTGGAGGGCTTTTGGACAGTGGTCCATCCCTCCTCAGGCTTACGGCTGGTTTTGTCTTTTTTCCGTCTCTTCTGCGGATTTATTGATGCTGGGGCAGAAGAAGACATGGCCACAACCTGCTCAGTGACCTCCCTGTTCCCCTCAGTGGCTCCTGGCTGGGACTGGTCGGGCACTGTGTCACCAATATTGTCACCCATATTGTCACCCCTAGTGTCACCTACAGTGTCACCCATATTGTCACCCCTAGTGTTATGCTGAGGCTCGGGCTGTGTCACTGCTGACCCTGACACCAACGTCTCCTCCTCCAGGTCCTCTGCCCCCTCCAGCAGGTCCTCATCAGGGAAGTCCTTACAGATGTTATGCCAGGCGTCAGGACAGTCCCTGTGGGAGTGACCGGTCTTACCACAGAGGTTGCAGCGGATGTTCTGGCAGGTGGCGCTGACATGGCCGATCTCCCCACATAAATTACACTTCACCAGGGTGCAGACACTCGCGATATGACCGGTCTTCCCACACTTGAAGCATTTTCTGGGCTGACCTGCATAGAAACAAACCCCTTTCTCCCGACCAATGAAAAATGAATTGGGCAGATGTTGGGTAATGTTATTAATCTGCCGTAACTTTACCAGGACCTTCCACCCGCCCGTCCATATGCCGTCCTCATCCCTGGTCTTAGTCAGGTCTGACATTAGGTCACAGTGCCTTTTTAACCATACAACAATATCCTGGGGGGGGACAGACTCGTTCCAGAATATAATGGTGACGTTTGCTGTGTCTGGTCTGGAGATGGGGACAAAGCTGAACTTATTCCAGCCATCAGCATCTCTCACCCGGGTGACATGGGCCCAGAAGCGATCCAGGTCAGACATGAGTTTGAAGCTGACGTCATAGCCCTGCCTGTCAGGAAGGTTTATCACTGCCAGGATGTTAGATGGCAGGAAGCCCATTTGGTGGCACAGAAGTTCACGGACCACAAACCTCCTGTCAGGCAGCTCCTCCTTGGCCCCTCTATGTCTGAACCTGACCACGTTCCTCCTCTTGAAAGCCTGACCCGTGTAGTTTACATTAGACATGAATGGTGACCCGCGGCTCCAGGCATTACCAGAGGAGGCGCCACTACTTCTACCCTCCTGCTGTACTTGGGGGCGCTGTGATGGCTGCTGACCAGCCGTACTAGGGGGGTCTGACACTTGTGTGACTAAAGGGGGGAAGTGTTGTGCATCAGACTGTACAGCCCCCTCCCCACCATCAACCTCTATACTCTGGGGGTCACAAGCCTCTGGAGGCTGAACTAATGGTGGACCTGACCCCAGAGATGACCCCAGATCCCACACAGACTGTGAAGCGCCCCCCTCTGCAGACACATTATCAGTAATATCACATACAGTCATATCAGTGCAGTCACTGGCAGCATGATCCTGCACTACAGAGCCCAGCAAGCCCTGCAGAGCCATGTCCTGTGAACTCTCTGCTGCACTGCTGCCTTCAGGTAAGAGTCCACAGTCCTGCTGCTCTCTACTGCCCCCAGGGGCTTGTGGTGACTGCACTACTGTTACATAGTTACCTTCAGGTATGTGTCCATAGTCTTGCTTCACCGTGCTGACTGCTGGGACTTGTGGTACCTCTGGAGGAGTCTCTGCAGGTCTCTGATGTTGCTGGACGCTTGCTTCTGCTTGTCTGTACAAATCCCCTTTTTCAAAAGGGAAGCTGGCTGGTCTGAGGAGTGGTCTTGCACAGGACTGCTGGATGTCCTCTTGTCTTGTACAGGACTGCTGGGTGTCCCCTGGTGAGGCTGAAGACTTGGGTGCAGCAGTAGATGGAGATGACTTTGTTGCTGGTCTTTCCTTATATCCCTCAAATCGCTGCTGATTTCTGAAGGTCTCAGCGACTGGTCCCATCTGGTCCAATACGTCCTCCATGTCCTGCACAGTGTCAGCGAGCTGCACAGCGAGGGAGCTCAGCTTCTTGTCATGTACAGCCTGGTTATTGGGGTTTGCTGCCTTTAGCTTGTATATACATTCAATTTGTTTCTGCAGCTGTAACTTTGTCTTTTTTAAAGTCTCAAGTCTCTTTACCAGAGCTGGGATCTGCTCGGCCAAACATAGTTCAGGCGCCCGCTGAGTATTGGGGGGCCGCGCTGGTGGGGTACTCACAGGACTCTGCTTCTGAGGTGGGATCTGTCTCGGTGCTGTGGTCACTGCTGCAGGGTCACAATCTCCAGACTGGGGACTGGGCCCCTGGTTCTTCTCAGTGACCGCACTTGTGGCCCCCTGAAGCCTTCCTGGTGTATTCCCTCTGGTCTCATCTGGCGTGCTTGTAACTTTTGCGCTGCTCCCGCTCCCGTATCGTGTGCGGTCAGAACGTATCAGGACAGGCTGCTGCAGATTCTCCTGCATGGTCTGCTTCTCCAGGGATGTTCTCCTCTGTCTGACTGCAGGAGGGGTGGATTGTACCTGCAGCCATTACCTTACTTGATGAAGTTTCTTTCCTCACTTCCACAGCTTTCTTCTCATCTGTGCTTCTTACTGCACCAGAACTGACAACATTCTGAACATTTCTCACATCCAGAGAAACTTTAGGATTTTCATCCATGGATTGTGGTGTCTGGGGATTAATTCCCAGAATAGGCCGAGAAGCCTGGGCCTTGCTTGGGGAGCTTCCCCGCCCAGGGTGGCCCCTCCCTGGGCTTTCTCCAGACATCAGGAGAGCTACACAGACACAACCTCTCAGCTAGGAGGCAGTATTATAGTAGTTATATTCTTGTATATAGGGGCAGTATTATAGTAGTTATATTCTTGTATATAGGAGGCAGTATTATAGTAGTTATATTCTTGTATATAGGAGCAGTATTATAGTAGTTATATTCTTGTATATAGGAGGCAGTATTATAGTAGTTATATTCTTGTATATAGGAGCAGTATTATAGTAGTTATATTGTTGTATATAGGAGGCAGTATTATAGTAGTTATATTGTTGTATATAGGAACAGTATTATAGTAGTTATATTCTTGTATATAGGAACAGTATTATAGTAGTTATATTCTTGTATATAGGAGGCAGTATTATAGTAGTTATATTCTTGTATATAGGAGGCAGTATTATAGTAGATATATTCTTGTATATAGGAGCAGTATTATAGTAGTTATATTCTTGTATATAGGACAGTATTATAGTAGTTATATTCTTGTATATAGGAGGCAGTATTATAGTACTTATATTCTTGTATATAGGAGGCAGTATTACAGTAGTTATATTCTTGTATATAGGAGGCAGTATTATAGTAGTTATATTCTTGTATATAGGAGCAGTATTATAGTAGTTATATTCTTGTATATAGGGAGCAGTATTATAGTAGTTATATTCCTGTATAAAGGATGCAGTATTATAGTAGTTATATATATACGAGAGTATTATAATAGTTATATTGTTGTACAAGTTGTTTCAGATATTATACACACAGATAACATTGAGTTCACATTTGAACTTGTGACTTTTCTTTGTGGCTGTTTAGTCTACATTGAAATCCATCTCTGGTTCCAAAAGCAAGGAGGCTATTGAGTAACAGAACTGATTCTATATTACACCATCCTCATTGTGTAACTAAGAATTACATTGTGATGAACTACTGCACCACAAACACACGATATACAATGCAGGTCCTCAGGTCACATGTCAGGTTTATGGCAGGTACAGGGATTTGTTCTTCGTTTCTTTGAAGAACAAATACAGTAATGTTACAACAAATAAGAACCCCGACACAGTGTGAGATAAATGTGCTCTAGATGCCTCACAGTATAAGGCAGAATGATAGTAGTTTTATATTGTATATAGGGGGCAGTATTATAGTAGTTATATTCTTGTATATAGGAGCAGTATTATAGTAGTTTTATACTGTATATAGGGGGCAGTATTATAGTAGTTATATTCTTGTATATAGGAGTAGTATTATAGTAGTTATATTCTTGTATATAGGAGGCAGTATTATAGTAGTCATATTCTTGTATATAGGAGCAGTATTATAGTAGTTTTATATTGTATATAGGGGGCAGTATTAAAGTAGTTATATTCTTGTATATAGGAGCAGTATTATAGTAGTTTTATACTGTATATAGGGGGCAGTATTATAGTAGTTATATTCTTGTATATAAGAGTAGTATTATAGTAGTTATATTCTTGTATATAGGAGCAGTATTATAATAGTTATATTCTTGTATATAGGGGCAGTATTATAGTAGTTATATTCTTCTATAAAGGAGCAGTATTATAGTAGTTATATTCTTGTATATAGGAGCAGTATTATAGTAGTTTTATACTATATATAGGGGCAGTATTATAGTAGTTATATTCTTGTATATAGGAGCAGTATTATAGTAGTTATATTCCTTTATATAGGAGCAGTATTATAGTAGTTATATTCTTGTATATAGGAGCAGTATTATAGTAGTTATATTCCTTTATATAGGAGCAGTATTATAGTAGTTATAGTCTTGTATATAGGAGCAGTATTATAGTAGTTATATTCCTTTACATAGGAGCAGTATTATAGTAGTTATATTCTTGTATATAGGAGGCAGTATTATAGTAGTTATATTCTTGTATATAGGAGCAGTATTATAGTAGTTATATTCTTGAATATAGGAGGCAGTATTATAGTAGTTATATTCTTGTATATAGGAGCAGTATTATAGTAGTTATATTCTTGTATATAGTGGCAGTATTATAGTAGTTATATTCTTGTATAAGGGAGCAGTATTATAGTAGTTATATTCTTGTATATAGGAGCAGTATTATAATAGTTATATCTTTGTATATAGGAGCAATATTATAGTAATTATAGTCTTGTATATAGGAGCAGTATTATAGTAGTTATATTCTTGTATATAGGAGCAGTATTATAGTAGTTATATTCTTGTATATAGGAGCAGTATTATAGTAGTTATATTCTTGTATATAGGAGCAGTATTATAGTAGTTATATTCTTGTATATAGGAGCAGTATTATAGTAGTTATATTCTTGTATATAGGAGCAGTATTATAGTAGTTATATTCTTGTATATAGGAGGCAGTATTATAGTAGTTATATTCTTGTATATAGGAGTAGTATTATAGTAGTTATATTCTTGTACATAGGGGCAGTATTATAGTAGTTATATTCTTGTATATAGGAGCAGTATTATAATAGTTATATCTTTGTATATAGGAGCAGTATTATAGTAATAATAGTCTTGTATATAGGAACAGTATTATAATAGTTATGTCACGATGCCGGCTGGCAGGTAGTGGATCCTCTGTGCCAGAGAGGGATTGGCGTGGACCGTGCTAGAGGATCGGTTCTAAGTCACTACTGGTTTTCACCAGAGCCCGCCGCAAAGCGGGATGGTCTTGCTGCGGCGGTAGTGACCAGGTCGTATCCCCTAGCAACGGCTCAACCTCTCTGGCTGCTGAAGATAGGCGCGGTACAAGGGAGTAGACAGAAGCAAGGTCGGACGTAGCAGAAGGTCGGGGCAGGCAGCAAGGATCGTAGTCAGGGGCAACGGCAGAAGGTCTGGAATCACAGGCAAGGAACACACAAGGAACGCTTTCACTGGCACTAGGGCAACAAGATCCGGCGAGGGAGTGAAGGGGAAGTGAGGTGATATAGGGAAGTGCACAGGTGTAAACACTAATTGGAACCACTGCACCAATCAGCGGTGCAGTGGCCCTTTAAATCGCAAAGACCCGGCGCGCGCGCGCCCTAGGGAGCGGGGCCGCGCGCGCCGGGACAGAACTGACGGGGAGCGAGTAAGGTACGGGAGCCGGGGTGCGCATCGCGAGCGGGCGCTACCCGCATCGCGAATCGCATCCCGGCCGGAGGTGGTAACGCAGCGCCCCGGGTCCGTGGAACCGACCGGGGCGCTGCAGTGAGGGAAGTGTAGCGAGCGCTCCGGGGAGGAGCGGGGACCCGGAGCGCTCGGCGTAACAGTACCCCCCCCCTTGGGTCTCCCCCTCTTCTTGGGACCTGAGAACCTGAGGATCAGACTTTTGTCCAGGATATTGTCCTCAGGTTCCCAGGACCTCTCTTCTGGACCACAACCCTCCCAATCCACTAAAAAAAAAGTTCTTCCCCTGACCTTTTTAGAGGCCAAAATCTCTTTAACAGAGAAGATGTCCGAGGAGCCGGAAACAGGAGTGGGAGGAACAGATTTAGGAGAAAAACGGTTGAGGATGAGAGGTTTAAGAAGAGAGACGTGAAAGGCATTAGGGATACGAAGAGAAGGAGGAAGAAGAAGTTTGTAAGAGACAGGATTAATTTGACACAAAACTTTAAAAGGACCAAGATAGCGTGGTCCCAACTTATAGCTCGGGACACGGAAACGGACATATTTAGCGGAGAGCCATACCTTGTCTCCAGGGGAAAAAATGGGAGGAGCTCTTCTTTTCTTATCTGCGAATCTCTTCATGCGAGAAGAAGCCTGTAAGAGAGAATTTTGGGTCTCTTTCCATATGGTGGAAAGATCACGAGAAATTTCATCCACAGCGGGCAGACCAGAGGGCAAGGGGGTAGGGAGGGGGGGAAGAGGGTGACGGCCGTACACCACGAAAAACGGAGATTTGGAGGAAGATTCAGAGATTCTGAAATTATACGAGAATTCGGCCCAAGGTAGAAGATCTGCCCAGTCATCCTGGCGGGAGGAAACAAAATGTCGTAAATAGTCACCCAAGATCTGGTTAATTCTCTCTACTTGTCCATTGGATTGAGGATGGTATGCAGAAGAAAAATTTAATTTAATCTTGAGTTGTTTACAGAGAGCCCTCCAGAATTTAGACACAAATTGGACGCCTCTATCCGAGACGATCTGTGTAGGCAACCCGTGAAGACGAAAAATGTGTACAAAAAATTGTTTAGCCAACTGAGGCGCTGAAGGAAGACCAGGAAGAGGGATGAAATGTGCCATTTTGGAGAATCGATCAACGACCACCCAAATAACAGTGTTGCCATGGGATGGGGGTAAGTCAGTAATAAAATCCATACCAATCAGAGACCAAGGTTGTTCGGGGACAGGTAGAGGATGAAGAAAACCAGCGGGCTTCTGGCGAGGAGTCTTATCCCGGGCACAGATAGTGCAGGCTCGCACAAAGTCCACCACATCAGTCTCTAGAGTCGGCCACCAATAGAAGCGAGAGATGAGTTGCACAGATTTCTTGATGCCCGCATGACCTGCGAGATGGGAGGAGTGACCCCATTTGAGGATCCCAAGGCGTTGGCGTGGAGAAACAAAGGTCTTTCCTGGAGGAGTTTGCCTGATGGAGGCTGGAGAAGTGGAAATCAGGCAGTCAGGAGGAATGATGTGTTGAGGAGAGAGTTCAATTTCAGAGGCATCTGAGGAACGAGAGAGAGCATCGGCCCTAATGTTTTTATCAGCAGGCCGAAAGTGAATTTCAAAATTAAATCGGGCAAAGAACAGAGACCACCTGGCCTGACGAGGATTCAGCCGTTGGGCAGACTGGAGGTAGGAGAGGTTCTTGTGATCGGTGTAAATAATAACTGGAAATCTTGATCCCTCCAGCAGATGCCTCCATTCCTCAAGTGCTAATTTAATGGCTAGAAGCTCTCGATCCCCGATGGAGTAGTTCCTCTCCGCCGGAGAGAAGGTCCTGGAAAAAAAACCACAAGTAACAGCATGCCCGGAAGAGTTTTTTTGTAGAAGGACAGCTCCAGCTCCCACTGAGGAGGCATCAACCTCCAATAGGAAGGGTTTAGATGGGTCAGGTCTGGAGAGCACGGGAGCCGAAGAAAAGGCAGACTTGAGTCGTTTAAAGGCGTCTTCCGCTTGAGGAGGCCAAGACTTGGGATCGGCATTTTTTTTTGTTAAAGCCACAATAGGAGCCACAATGGTAGAAAAATGTGGAATAAATTGCCTGTAATAATTGGCGAACCCCAAAAAACGTTGGATGGCACGGAGTCCGGAGGGGCGTGGCCAATCTAAGACGGCAGAGAGTTTATCTGGGTCCATTTGTAGTCCCTGGCCAGAGACCAAGTATCCTAGAAAAGGAAGAGATTGGCATTCAAACAGACATTTCTCTATTTTGGCATAGAGTTGATTATCACGAAGTCTCTGAAGAACCATACGGACATGCTGGCGGTGTTCTTCAAGATTGGCAGAAAAAATCAGGATATCGTCCAGATATACAACAACACAGGAGTATAGTAGATCACGAAAAATTTCATTAACAAAGTCTTGGAAGACGGCAGGGGCGTTGCATAGACCAAAGGGCATGACCAGATACTCAAAGTGTCCATCTCTGGTGTTAAATGCCGTTTTCCATTCATCCCCCTCTCTGATGCGGATGAGATTATAAGCACCTCTTAAGTCCAGTTTGGTAAAAATATGGGCACCTTGGAGACGATCAAAGAGTTCAGAGATGAGGGGTAGGGGGTAGCGGTTCTTAACCGTGATTTTATTAAGACCGCGGTAGTCAATGCAAGGACGTAGAGAGCCATCTTTTTTGGACACAAAGAAAAATCCGGCTCCGGCAGGAGAGGAGGATTTACGGATAAAGCCCTTTTTTAAATTTTCTTGGACGTATTCAGACATGGCAAGAGTCTCTGGGACGGACAGAGGATAGATTCTGCCCCGGGGTGGAGTAGTGCCCGGGAGGAGGTCAATGGGACAATCATAAGGCCTGTGAGGAGGTAGAGTCTCAGCTTGTTTTTTGCAAAAAACGTCCGCAAAGTCCATATAGGCCTTAGGGAGACCGGTTACATGAGGAAGCACAGGGACACGGCAAGGTTTACTGGGAACCGGTTTTAAGCAGTCCTTGGAACAAGAGGGCCCCCAACTCTTGATCTCCCCAGTGGACCAATCCAGGATTGGGGAATGGAGTTGAAGCCAGGGAAGTCCAAGAAGGATTTCAGAAGTGCAATTGGGGAGGACCAACAGTTCAATCCTCTCGTGATGAGATCCGATGCACATTAGAAGGGGCTCCGTGCGGAAACGTATAGTACAGTCCAATCTTTCATTGTTTACACAATTGATGTAGAGGGGTCTGGCGAGACTGGTCACCGGGATGTTGAACCTGTTGACGAGAGAGGCTAAGATGAAATTTCCTGCAGATCCAGAGTCCAAGAAGGCCACAGCAGAGAAGGAGAAGGCAGAGGCAGACATCCGCACAGGCACAGTAAGACGTGGAGAAGCAGAGTAGACATCCAGGACTGTCTCACCTTTGTGCGGAGTCAGCGGACGTCTTTCCAGGCGGGGAGGACGGATAGGACAATCCTTCAGGAAGTGTTCGGTACTAGCACAGTACAGGCAGAGATTCTCCAGGCGGCGTCGTGTCCTCTCTTGGGGTGTCAGGCGAGACCGGTCGACCTGCATAGCCTCCACGGCGGGAGGCACAGGAACAGATTGCAGGGGACCAGAGGAGAGAGGAGCCGGGGAGAAGAAACGCCTCGTGCGAACAGAGTCCATATCCTGGCGGAGCTCCTGACGCCGTTCGGAAAAACGCATGTCAATGCGAGTGGCAAGATGGATGAGTTCATGTAGGTTAGCAGGGATTTCTCGTGCGGCCAGAACATCTTTAATGTTGCTGGATAGGCCTTTTTTAAAGGTCGCGCAGAGTGCCTCATTATTCCAGGATAATTCTGAAGCAAGGGTACGGAACTGTACGGCATACTCGCCAACGGAAGAATTACCCTGGACCAGGTTCAACAGGGCAGTCTCAGCAGAAGAGGCTCGGGCAGGTTCCTCAAAGACACTTCGAATTTCCGAGAAGAAGGAGTGTACAGAGGCAGTGACGGGGTCATTGCGGTCCCAGAGCGGTGTGGCCCAAGCCAGGGCTTTTCCAGACAGCAGGCTGACTACGAAAGCCACCTTAGACCTTTCAGTGGGGAACTGGTCCGACATCATCTCCAAGTGTAATGAACATTGGGAAAGAAAGCCACGGCAAAACTTAGAGTCCCCATCAAATTTATCCGGCAAGGATAGTCGTATTCCAGAAGCGGCCACTCGCTGCGGAGGAGGTACAGGAGCTGGCGGAGGAGATGATTGCTGGAGCTGTGGTAGTAACTGTTGTAGCATAACAGTCAGTTGAGACAGCTGTTGGCCTTGTTGCGCAATCTGTTGTGACTGCTGGGCGACCACCGTGGTGAGGTCAGCGACAACTGGCAGAGGAACTTCAGCGGGATCCATGGCCGGATCTACTGTCACGATGCCGGCTGGCAGGTAGTGGATCCTCTGTGCCAGAGAGGGATTGGCGTGGACCGTGCTAGAGGATCGGTTCTAAGTCACTACTGGTTTTCACCAGAGCCCGCCGCAAAGCGGGATGGTCTTGCTGCGGCGGTAGTGACCAGGTCGTATCCCCTAGCAACGGCTCAACCTCTCTGGCTGCTGAAGATAGGCGCGGTACAAGGGAGTAGACAGAAGCAAGGTCGGACGTAGCAGAAGGTCGGGGCAGGCAGCAAGGATCGTAGTCAGGGGCAACGGCAGAAGGTCTGGAATCACAGGCAAGGAACACACAAGGAACGCTTTCACTGGCACTAGGGCAACAAGATCCGGCGAGGGAGTGAAGGGGAAGTGAGGTGATATAGGGAAGTGCACAGGTGTAAACACTAATTGGAACCACTGCACCAATCAGCGGTGCAGTGGCCCTTTAAATCGCAAAGACCCGGCGCGCGCGCGCCCTAGGGAGCGGGGCCGCGCGCGCCGGGACAGAACTGACGGGGAGCGAGTAAGGTACGGGAGCCGGGGTGCGCATCGCGAGCGGGCGCTACCCGCATCGCGAATCGCATCCCGGCCGGAGGTGGTAACGCAGCGCCCCGGGTCCGTGGAACCGACCGGGGCGCTGCAGTGAGGGAAGTGTAGCGAGCGCTCCGGGGAGGAGCGGGGACCCGGAGCGCTCGGCGTAACAAGTTATATTCTTGTATATAGGAGCAGTATTATAGTAGTTATATTCTTGTATATAGGAGGCAGTATTATAGTAGTTATATTCTTGTATATAGGAGCAGTATTATAGTAGTTATATTGTTGTATATAGGGGCAGTATTATAGTAGTTATATTCTTGTATATAGGAGCAGTATTATAGTAGTTATATTCTTGTATATAGGAGGCAGTATTATAGTAGTTATATTCTTGTATATAGGAGCAGTATTATAGTAGTTATATTCTTGTATATAGGAGGCAGTATTATAGTAGTTATATTCTTGTATATAGGAGCAGTATTATAGTAGTTATATTCTTGTATATAGGGGGCAGTATTATAGTAGTTATATTCTTGTATATAGTAGCAGTATTATAGTAGTTTTATACTGTATATAGGAGGCAGTATTATAGTAGTTATATTCCTTTATATAGGAGCAGTATTATAGTAGTTATATTCTTGTATATAGGAGCAGTATTATAGTAGTTATATTCTTGTATATAGGGGGCAGTATTATAGTAGTTATATTCTTGTAAATAGGAGCAGTGTTATAGTAGTCATATTCTTGTATATAGGAGCAGTATTATAGTAGTTATATATTTGTATATAGGAGCAGTATTATAGTAGTTATATTCTTGCATATAGGAGCAGTATTATAGTAGTTATATTCTTGTATATAGGAGCTGTATTATAGTAGTTATTTTCTTGTATATAGGAACAGTATTATAGTAGTTATATTCTTGTATATAGGCGGCAGTATTATAGTAGTTATATTCTTGTATATAGGATGCAGTATTATAGTAGTTATATATATATATATATATATATAGGGGGCAGTATTATAGTAGTTATATTTTTGTATATAAGGGCAGTATTATAGTAGATATATTCTTGTATATAGGAGGTAGTATTATAGTAGTTATATTCTTGTATATGAGAGCAGTATTATAGTAGTTATATTCTTGTATATAGGAGGCAGTATTATAGTAGTTATATTCTTGTATATAGGAGCAGTATTATAGTAGTTATATTCTTGTATATAGGAGGCAGTATTATAGTAGTTATATTCTTGTATATAGGAGCAGTATTATAGTAGTTATATTCTTGTATATAGGAGCAGTATTATAGTATATTTTTGTACGTAGGAGCAGTATTATAGTAGTTATATTCTTGTATATAGAAGCAGTATTATAGTAGTTATATTATTGTATATAGGAGCAGTATTATAGTAGTTATATTCTTGTATATAGGGGGCAGTATTATAGTAGTTATATTCTTGTTTATAGGAGCAGTATTATAGTAGTTATATTCTTGTATATAGGAGCAGTATTATAGTAGATATATTCTTGTATATAGGAGGTAGTATTATAGTAGTTATATTCTTGTATATGAGAGCAGTATAATAGTAGTTTTATTCTTGTATATAGGAGGCAGTATTATAGTAGTTATATTCTTGTATATTGGAGCAGTAATATAGTAGTTATATTCTTGTATATAGGAGGCAGTATTATAGTAGTTATATTCTTGTATATAGGAGCAGTATTATAGTAGTTATATTCTTGTATATAGGAGCAGTATTATAGTATATTTTTGTACGTAGGAGCAGTATTATAGTAGTTATATTCTTGTATATAGAAGCAGTATTATAGTAGTTATATTATTGTATATAGGAGCAGTATTATAGTAGTTATATTCTTGTATACAGGGGGCAGTATTATAGTAGTTATATTCTTGTTTATAGGAGCAGTATTATAGTAGTTATATTCTTGTATATAGGAGCAGTATTATAGTAGTTATATTCTTGTATATAGGAGCAGTATTATAGAAGTTATATTCTTGTATATATGAGCAGTATTATAGTAGTTATATTCTTGTATATAGGAAGCAGTATTATAGTAGTTATATTCTTGTATATAGGAGCAGTATTATAGTAGTTATATTATTGTACACAGAGGGCGGCATAAGTCTAGTACTGTAAATGCTTCAAAAGTTCATTTAATTCCTTCATAGGTTGTGTAAGGTCAGTGATCTTAATCAGTCGTCCACAAACTGCAGCCCTCCAGTTGTTGCAGAACTACAACTACCAGCATGCACAGACAGCCGTTGGCTGTCTGGGCATGCTGAGAGTTGTAGTTTTGCAACATCAGAATGGCCACAGTTTGAGACCACTGATCTGATATCTTCACAATACTCCATTTGTTACAAACGTGACATTCCTCATGTGGTATAAAAGTGCAGGTCCCCTTTAAACATTGCAGATACCTTCTGGATTTACAGGTAACATTTTTGGCTTCATAAATCATTGTATCCTTAATTTCCAATGAACCTTTTCTATACATAGCAATTGTGTCAGGATTAGGGGTTATTATGACCTCGTGGCCGATCCTCGGGTACATCACGTTTTGTTCTATTTTCGCAGTAATTATATGAGATGAGGTTTTGACAACACGTGTGCAATAAGAATAATTATATATTCCAGATATCTGGTTAAAACCTATCCTGGGGCCACGTACAGGTTCTGGGTGACTCCTCATTGACATTTCACATCATAAAAGGTTAAAGGTATGAATCAGAAAGCCTGAGGGGGGCAGCTATATGTCTGTTCTTATATAGTCCCAAACTGCTCTGCTGCTCTATACACTCCCCTCACATCAGCCCCTGTACCCAAAAGCTAATAATTTAATCTCCTATCCTCACCTATGTAATCTGTGGATTATACAAAATACCAATAAAGGGTTATTCCATTAGACAAACCCCTGCCCATGATCCCCTATGAGTTAATATGGACATCCTAATGGGACATCTTTAATCTAATACATCCCTTCTAGCTCTATCTGTATACTGCTGCTATCTCTATGGAATCAGGATATATAGTAATTATACACCCCCCTCCAGCTCTATCAGCAGCCAGGACCCACAGCTAATACCGGACATCACCGATTGGGCTGATGTCCGGTATTAACCCTGTAGATGACGCGATCAAAGTTGACCACGGCGTCTAAAAGGGGAGAAAAGTGTTGCCGATTAGCTCAGTGGGCTGTTCCGGACCGCCGCTGTGAAATCGTGGCATCCCGAACAGCTGAGAGAACAGCAGGAGGCTTCTTACCTTGTCTCCAGCTGTCCGATTACCGCTCTGCTGCTCCATGCCTGAGATCCAGGCTGGGGCAGCAAAGCACCGATCAGTGCAATGCTACGGCATAGCATTGATCAGTGTCTGCAATCAATGTACTTCATGTTATAGTCCCCTATGGTGGCTATAACATTGCAAAAACAAAAAGTAGTTAATAAATGTCATTTAACCCCTTCCCTAATAAAAGTTTGAATCACCGCTCTTTTCCCATAAAAAAAATAAAAAAAATAAGTAAATAAAAATAAACATATGTGGTATCGCCGTGTGCATAAATGTCTGAAATATAAAAATATAATGTTAATTAAACCGCACGGTCACAGGCGTACATGTAAAAAAAATTCAAAAGGCCCAAATTGCGTCTTTTTGGTCACTTTATATACCCTAAAAAATGTATAAAAAGCGATCAAAAAGTCTCATCAAAACAAAAATGGTACCGATAAAAGCTCCAGATCATGGTGCAAAAAATGAGCCCTCATCTATCCATGTATGCGGAAAAATAAAATAGTTCTAGGGGTCATAAGATGACAATTTTACACATACTAATTTTGGTGCATGTAGTGATAATGTTTTTTAAGTAGTAAAATAAAATAAAACCTATATAAATTAGGTATCCTTGTAACCATATGGACCTACAGAATAAAGATATGGTGTCATTTTTTTTCCGAAAAGTGCACTGTATAGAATCGAAAGCCCCCAAAAGTTACAAAATGGCGTTTTTTTTTCCAATTTTGCCCCACAAATATTTTTTTTCTGGTTTTGCCGTAATTTTGTGGTGAAATGATTGATGTCATTAAAAAGTACAATTGGTGGTGCAGAGAATAAGCTCTCACATGGCTCTGTAGGGGGAAAATTGAAAGCATTATGATTTTCTGAAGGAGATGAGAGAAAAATGAAAATGCAAAAACGGAAAAACCCTGTGTCCTTAAGGAGTTAATTTCCTGACCCATGTTCTGACATTCAGTTAACCTGTTCATCACCCCATCTCTATTCTTGTTCTTATTATCATATCTGCCGTTAATCTTGATTTCGGTTTCTGAACTGTATGTTAGTATGCTATATCCCGCCTTGTTTGTAATTATATATCTGTTTGTTGGGTATTGTATTCCCGTTATGTTCCTAACTTGTTCCCCGACTTTTTACAGTTCTGTTTGTTTTGTTAACTTCATCGCCCATGCACTTTAGCACAAGGAAGGGACCGGCTCCAAGTTGTCGATCCGTCGTTTAAAGCAGATGGGCAAGTAAGCAGGGAGAGTGATCTTAGGGACAGCTTTAGGGATCCCTTTCCCTGCCTCCCAATCAGGACAGAGAGTAGTCTTTGCATACATGCCATTTTTGGGGAACCCAATGCCCACTTTAGGCTCCGCCCCTGAGGAGTATCCTCTCTTTTCTGCAGCTTGTCCCTTAGGATTGGACCTCTTTCTTTGCCAATTGAAGAATCCAATTCTGGCAAAACTGTAGTGAAAGTTGATTTGTTGTCTGAATGTATATATTTATGGTTGACTCCCAATGCTTTGGTTCAACCTATAGTCGTTGCTGGTCTAGGAAATGACTCTCTCTCTCTCTGTACAGGTCATACACAGGATTAATAGTATGGATTATCTGGTACTCCAGCGGGCCTGGGCGTCATTTTAACCTTTTATTTTATTTTTTACACAATACTCTACCCATAGGGATGAAGAAATGTGTTGTGCAGACTATAAACAATGTTACCGCTGTTCTATTTCCCAGATGCCCTTAATGTATGCAACACAACCTGCGCAGAATCACAAGTGTCACCGTGAGTCATTGGAAGGTACCGTAGAGTTTAATTCATTTAACCGGTGTAAACCTTCTCCCATGGAAAGAGTCTGCAGGACTTTCCTCTAAAAATACACCAAGGATTGCTATAAAACAACAAAAACTCTGCTATAACTGGTGACTTAAAGGGTGACTCCATCATCAGTTTCAGTTCATTTCTAGTTACTCTACAACATAAGGCAGTGTTTTTCAACTAGTGTGCCTCCAGCTGTTGCAAAACTACAAATTGCAGCATGCTTGGAAAGCCAAAGACTGTATTATACTCCAGAGCTGTACTTGCTATTAAGCTGGTGAGGTCTCTGTGTACATACATTACATTACTTATCCTGTACTGATCCTGAGTTATATCCTGTAGATCTTTTATTAAAATTTCAAACATAACAATAAAAAAATTACAAAACATAAACATATCATATCCGACAGAACATTTCAATATAATGATCATAAAACCAACACAATAGCATAAAATACAACACCGGTCCACCCCACACTCATTCCTGCACACAAACAAATATATACAATATTTACAAAAGACATATTCCTATAATACCCATAATACCCATACCATACTAATAAACTATATACACTAATACTAAATGTGAATTTCCTGGCCCAGTTGCAAAACCAAAAACCCAATACCAGTAATATACCAAAAAGAATAACAACAACAACAATAATAATAATATATACAAAATAATAAAACCCAACACAAACAAAATAACACCACTTTTTTTTTTTTTTTTTTTTTTTTGGCCCTGAGCTGGTCCCGCATCCCATGCCCCCAGTACATGTTACCAGACGTCCATGAACCAGTCCAGGATTTTCTGTATATATAAAAGTCCCATACAAACCCCCTCCCCCCTTTTTAACCCACCACCCAACCTAAACTAAACCCAAACCCCAGGTGGCATCACACAATATATACAATATATACATTACATAAAATATACACAGACTAACAATATATACAATACATAAGTATACAAATAGACTACAACAATAAATACAATAACAAATACATATAACACTATAAGCCAAACAACAAACCCCTAAAGCTCAAGTTCAGTGCCTGCAAGCCCTATATTACCATAAACCAACTGCTCAAAACAAAAAGACTAATGTGCCAGCATCAGCCCACCACCAGGGGGGGACAACAGGCTAAGGCACTTTAAAGGCAGAGCCCCTCCATAGACGAGAGGCCCTGCCAGCACCCAGCCTCTCGTACTCCAGAGAACGCACCTTCACCAGGTCACCGAGAATGTTCCTAACCACCACATCCACAGGGAGGATTTTACGCTGCGTCGACACTAAACACCGTGCGTTCCACGTGTAGTACCTAACCACTGAGCTGACTAGGAATAAAGTGCACCGGTCCCAGCCTCCAAGGTTTCTGAATGCCCCATAGGCCCATTCCGCATAGGATAGACTGGCCAGCCGAGGATAACCAATGGAAGCGCCCACCCTGTTATAAACCTCTGTGTTAAAGGGACAATGAAGCAGAAAATGCTCCATGCTTTCCAGCATGCCTCCACACTCTTCGCGGGGACATCCCCGGTCATCAGAGCTCCTGCACTTCAGATTGTCCCTCACACACAGTTTCCCATGGAAGCAGCGCCAAGTCAAGTCCCAAAACTTCAAGGGGATCCTGATAGAATTCAAAAGCTCTAAACCCACCTCCAGATCCCGACTTGGGCAGTCCTTGAGCGCCAATGGCCTCTGGAAATGAGAAGACAGGACCCTCTTGTCAAGAAATTTCCTCGACAGAGTCCTAATCTCCCACATCCCCAGACCCCACCGACGAATAACCTTCAGAACCGGGGTAGCATAAGCCGGGAGATGCCCGTGTGGTGTGCGAAGATCCTTCACTTGCCCTCCTGTCTCCCATTCCTGGAAGAAAGGCTGAAACCATCCCCTACAGGAGGATACCCACGGAGGAGCCCTCTCTGACCAGAGGTTTGCTATATTGGTCTTAAGAAAGGTATTCACTAGGAACACCACAGGGTTGACCATACACAACCCCCCTAGTCTCCTCGTACGGTAAGTAACCTCCCTCTTCACTAGGTTCAGTCTGTTCCCCCATAACATCTGGAAGAACACACTGTAGACCCGGGTCCAAAGAGGTTCTGGCAACATGCATACACTGCCCAGGTATATCAGTAAAGGGAGCAGGAATGTTTTGATCAGGTTAACCCTTTCCCGGAGGGTCAAAGACCAACCCTTCCACTGATCCACCTTCTGAGCGGCGATCTTAAGCCTGCTGTCCCAGTTTTGTTTGGGGTAATCCCCTTGGCCAAATTCGATGCCGAGAACTTTTGCAGATTCCTGGGGCCCTGGAAGGGCGTCCGGGAGATCAAAACTAGGATCTCCCCCTCCCAGCCAGAGACTCTCGCACTTATCCCGGTTGATCTTGGACCCGGATGCCTCCGAGTAGCGGTCCACCTCTGACATCACCCATTGGCCTTCCTCTTGTGAGGAGACAAACACGGTGACATCATCAGCATACGCTACCGCCCTCAGAGCCAAATCCGGCACCGCCAGGTCCATTCTCACCCCCGCCAACGGTCCACAATCAATCCTCCTAAGGAAAGGATCAACTGCAAACACGTACAGCAACGGGCTCAAAGGACAACCCTGACGGACGCCAGACCCAACCTCAAAAGAGCGGCCAATCCAACCATTCACAAGCGGGAAACTCTCTGCCCCTGCGTACAAGATCTTAAGCCAATCAACAAACCCCCCCGGCAGGCCATATCTCAGAAGAACAGACCAGAGGTACTCATGGTTAACCCGATCAAACGCTTTTGCCTGATCCAAGGACAGCAAGTACCCCTTCCAGTGGCCAGCCCTACCCTGCTCCACAGCCTCTCGGACACTGAGCACAGCACTAAATGTACTGCGGCCCGGAACAGAGCAATTCTGAGCCCCCGAAAGGAGCCGGGGTGCAAACTCCACCAGCCGGTTAAACAGCACTTTTGCCAGAATCTTTCGGTCCACATTGAGAAGCGCTATGGGACGCCAATTCTCAATGTGGAACGGGTCTTTACCCTTTGACAGGATGATCAGCGCTGACCTCCTCATTGACTTTGGCAGAGTGCCCGAGGATAGACACTCATTAAAAACCGCAGTCAAGAGGGGAACCAAAGTGTCCTTAAAGGTCTTATAGAACTCAGATGTTAAGCCATCCGGACCGGGTGACTTCTTGAGGGCAAGCCCATCAATAGCCATCCTGACTTCCTCTTCCCGGATCATCTCTGTCAAAACGTCAAGAGAGGGGTCTACTCCTGGTTCAGGGACGGTTTCAGCCAAGAAAGCTGATACCTTATCTCGATCTAGATCCTTCCTTCCCAAGAGGTGCGAGTAGAAGGATCTGACGACCTCCAAGATCCCTGATCTGGACCTTTTCAAGGATCCCGTACTATCAATCAGTCCTGAGACTATTTTACTATTCACTGACATCTTGCAGTTTCTGTAAGGGTCAGGCGAGCGGTACTTCCCGTAATCCCTCTCAAAAACCAAAGATGCGTGCCTATCGTACTGACACCTCATCAGCAAGGATTTCACTCTGGAGATATCCTCTCGGCTACCTCCAGTCGAGACAAGGTTCTCAAGTTTCTTCCTCAGGTCCTGGTACAAACGGTACCTGTTTAGGCTTCTGAGGCCCGAGAGCTGGCGGAAGAATCTCGCAACCCTTTCCTTGAAGATCTCCCACCACTCTGACTTACTGCTACAAAGGCCCAGCAATGGTACCTGGCTCTGAAGAAAATCCTCAAAGGACTGTCTTATCTCCGCTTCTTCCAAGAGAGACGAATTCAGCTTCCAATAGCCTCTGCCCATCCGGGGGGTCTCTGCGACATTCAGAGAAAACAAAATTAAACAGTGATCGGAGAACTCCACCTCAGCAACAGATACTGCTGAAGAGACGGCCTCCTCCTTTAAATAAAACCTGTCTATCCTAGACCTACAACTACCCCTATGATAGGTGAATCCCGCGTGGCCTGGGGTGTGCCGGATGTGGACATCCACCAGGCGAGCCTCACTCGCTATGCTATTAAGGGCGACGCTATCATAAGTCAGCTTGTCTCTGGCACCTCCCCTGTCTTGGGGCCTCGTGACAGCATTAAAATCCCCTCCAAAGACCACCTGCCGACTTGTAAAAAGATAGGGCTTGATCCTCATAAAGAGACACTTCCGGTCCCACTTAGACTGTGGGCCGTAGATGTTAATAAGGCGAAGTTCTTGTCCCTTCATGAGGACATCTAAGATCAGGCACCTCCCCATTTCTAACTCGATAACCCGTCGGCATTCTACCGCTGCGGTAAAAAGGACCGCCACTCCGCTATACGGCTCGGCCCCAAGAGACCAGTAGGAGGGCCCATTCCTCCACTCTCTTTTAGCCTTGTAGATAGATGACATATCTGTTAGCCTGGTCTCCTGCAAAAATAAAATATCAGCATTAATATGGGCAAAAAAATCATAGGCCGCAAATCGAGCCGTATCTGACTTTATGCTGGCAACATTAATGGATGCCAGGGTCAACGGAGAGGGTGCCGCCATCAAGGGTGATTGAGTTAGACAGCTTTCTTTTTCCCACCATCCTTCCCATCCACCCCACCACCCTCCTCATCAGATGATGGTTTACCCCTTTTAAGTGAAATAGATGTGTCCATTTTCCCTTTATATACATTTTCCTCGTCCCCTGACTCTGGGCCTGTCTCCCCCCCTGAAGACATAGATTCCCCAGGGAGAGAGGACTCAGCGTCTCCTGTGAGCCCCACCGCAACATCCGGAACCTCACCCCCAGCCACCCCCTCCTCCGAAGAGGAAATGTCGCGGAGGGCTCGGAACCGGTTGGAGAGACCAATCAGAGGGAGATCAGTTGTACCTTCCTTTGGCATCTGGCGGGTGGGAGAAGATTTTAAATCTCCCTTTTTCTTATTCCTCCGAGTACCCCGCTTTGTTTCTGCCCATCTCCCTCTGTCCTCATCCGCGCTCCCACCATGGGAGGACAGCGAGGAGACAGTATCCTCCTCTTTGTGGATCCTTCCAGTCTCCTCATCCAGTTCACTATCCCCCAGGGCCTCAGCAGTAACACTGGTCGCAGGGACAGGATCAGAAGCCACCTCAGCTGGCTGATGCTCCTGTGACTCCCGAATCTCCCTATCCCTTTGACGCTTCTTGAGACGCCTCAGTTGGGCAGGCGTCTTCTGCTTACTTTTCTTCCCTGGCCCCTGCACCCCTTCATCCCCGCCAGCCATCCCCCCAGCAGAGTTCACCTCATGGCTTACCCCCACTGGGGCAACAACCGCGTTGACAAAGGAACGAGGGCAGCGACTGAATGGGTGACCTAAGTCACCACACAGGTGACACCTAATCTCTGCACAAGATGCAGCGAGATGGCCTATTTCCCCACACAGAGTGCACTTCTGCACAGTGCAATTGGCACTAAAATGTGTGGGGTCACCACATCTGTGACAGAGCTTCGGCTGACCCTGGTAAAAGATCTGGATACGATCCCTTCCGAGGAAGGTCGCAGATGGTATATGGGTAACGGTGTTTCCTGAAAGCTTAAGCTTGACCATAAACGTCCAGGCCCCTGACCAGATGCCATATTCATCCCTGTTCTTTTTTGGGACCTCCACCACCTCTCCATACCGACCTAGCCACGTCATGATGTCAATACAAGAAAGTGATTCGTTACGGGTTAAAACGGTCACTTTCTTGACATTGTTTTGGTGAGACACCGCCTGAATGGCAAAGTCTCGCCAGCCGGGCTCATTCTTTACCAGCTCATAATTCGACCAGAAGAGCTCAAGCCCCTCTGGCCAAACAAAGCTGATATCGAACTCAGGGGTACCATAAGGATGTATCAAGGCGTAGATGTCAGCTGCCTTAAAGCCCAACTTCAGCAGAAGCTCAACAACTTTAGATCTTGGAGGACATGTATCACTGCCTCTCCACCTCAGCCGGACCACATTCCTTCGGAGACCACCTGGCCCGGCTGTTGGGAGGGACCACACAGTATCCCCCCCTCTTTCCTCTCGGAAGGCTGAAAGACCATGTCTTTCTATCCAAAAGGATAGATCAACCTCCCTACCCTCTACATTGATTGATCTCTCCCCTCTCCTTAAGGCCCCCAGGAGACGCTGCTGCAAATTGCCCCCCCCAGAGCCAGAAGACGAGGAAGGTGCCCCCCTCCCCCCAGCGGTGACATTTGCGTAGCTGCGTACCGGTGCTGCCACCGCTGGGGGTGCAACTGGACCAGGCCCTACATCCCCACCACTAATCTGTGCCCCTTCACCACCCTCCTCCACATAATCCATACCCAAACCATTGTCACATGTTTTAGCTAATGTGCCCCCCATACCTCCACCCGTGCTACAGCCCATACTACAATTCACTCCAACATTAACCTCCTCATTCATACTGGCTGGACCGGTGCGTTCTGGTGCAGAGAGTGTACCATCAGCATCACTGGGTACCAGAGCTGGAGCCACCACCACAGGACAGGTCACCGGTCCTTTATACAAGGACCGGGAAGCCTGCCTAGCCTGTTTATTAGTGGCCCCAGCCCTGTTTTTACTGGTACCCTCCGCCTCATCAGTACTGGAGTTTTCTGCTCCTGGGCGCCGCTGTTCTGGATAAGCGGCGCCAATACAAAATAAAGGTTTTAGTCCAGTCTTTCTGGGAGGCGAAGACATCTTGGCCCCAGCAGCTCTTTCACGATGACACCGCTGCTCCAAAGGAACAGCAGTGCCAACGCTCAGAGCCACCGGAGCTCCCACAGCTGACTCTGGCACAAAGCCGCCCCCCCCTCCCGTTAGGGAGCAGCCCAATGTGCTAGAGCCATCCATGCCCATCGCTGGGCAAATATCACTGTCCGACCTCACAGCCGATACATTGTCTGCTAAACCGCTGTTACTACAAACAGCGATGGAGCTCACCGCCACACTAGACTCCATACTCTCCCCACTCTCCTGCACTGAGTCCACAGCAGAACTCAGGCTGGGCTGAGAAATGGGGTTCACACAGTGAGCTGACCCTGCGGCCAGTCCGGGGGGCTCAGGGAGGGGGGTATATACAAATGTTACCTGCTCCTGGAGCTTGGTCTTCTTTAGCTTCTTTTTCCTTCCCCCAGGTGCCTCCTCTGGTAACTCATCCCCAAACGTGAAGTCCTGGAGGCGACCTGGGGACTCCAGGAGCTGGATCTGGGCCATCAGCGCCCCTCCCTGGTAACTGGTGCTGCTCTCATCCCCCGAACCACCAGAGCCACGGCCAGATGACATCGCCACTTGCCCTGCAGGGAGCCCACTGTATGGGGTCAGATGTTGCAGACCCCCGGGTGGATTTGGCTCAACATTATCGGCCTCCGCAGCGTCTCCTTCCTCCTCCACCCGTGGCTGAAGCCCCCTCAGCCGTCTCTGCTTCTCTCTCTCCATTGTATGAAAGCGGTCTTCATTTAAAAGTTTTTCCCTAAATGGCCCGCTGTTCTCTAAAATAAAAGTTCTCTTCTTCTCCAGTATCCTTATTTCATTTTTCAGCTGTTTAATCCGGGCTGACAGCTCAGCTTTCTGTCGTTTGGCCGCAGTTTCCATCAGGGCTTTTGCTTCCCGTACCTCCTCCTGGAGCCTATACAAGCTGCCCCTTGCTTCCTCATATCACGGATGTGTTCTGCCACACGAGAGTTATGGGGGACTCCAGACTCCCGGGCCCTAGGCATCCCCCAATCCTCCTCCACACATCCGTGGGCATTTAGCTTTGCTCCAGGAGGAGTATCACAGTCCACATTGTCAGGCCTTGTTGTCACAGTACCTGTGCTTCCGGAACTTCTTGCACTTGTAGTCCCACAACTTGCAGGGCCAGCCTTGCGGCTGCTCTTTGTCTCTACGGGTTCAGGGGTGGCTGGAGATGCATCGCTGCACCTCCTGGCACAGCGCCTCAACCCGGAGACCTCTGATGCACTTCCTGACGCTGGTCCCTCCACACCTGGTCGCTGGCTCCCCCTGCCCCCCGCGGACCTGATTCGGGGGGCAGGTGTTGGGGTTCTCCTCTCCTCGCTCATGCCTGAACACACGCTCTCCCTCTGGGGAAGGAAGAACGTTGTCCGGCACAGATGACACGGCAGAGCTCAGAGCGCACACACACCAAACAATCCAGCAAACGACTTCCTCCACACTCAGCAGACTCACAGGAAGATGCTCCCTCTAGTGGCCAGACTCCAGAGCTGTACTCACTACTCTGCTGGTGAGATCACTGTGTACATACATTACATTACTTATCCTGTACTGATCCTGAGTTATATCCTGTATTATACTCCAGAGCTGTACTCACTATTCTGCTGGTGAGATCACTGTGTACATACATTACATTACTTATCCTGTACTGATCCTGAGTTATATCCTGTATTATACTCCAGAACTGTACTCACTATTCTGCTGGTGAGGTCACTGTGTACATACATTACATTACTTATCCTGTACTGATCCTGTGTTATATCCTGTATTATACTCCAGAGCTGTACTCACTATTCTGCTGGTGGGGTCACTGTGTACATACATTACATTACTTATCCTGTACTGATCCTGTGTTATATTCTGTATTATACTCCAGAGCTGTACTCACTATTCTGCTGGTGGGGTCACTGTGTACATACATTACATTACTTATACAGAAGAAAGCATGAACCCTCTGTAGGCGCGCAGTGTTATTAGCTCCGCGCACATAACAAGCACCTTCCAATGTATACAAGAACATTTTTTAACCAATTTTGTTATATTATATAATCAGGTTCTATTTACTCAGCACTAACCACCAATTCAGTTTTATATATGAGCATTTATAGTCCAGAGAGTGACTGCCGGAGGTTATTATACCGCAGATCTGCTCAGAGTTTATACCGACCAGTGGAAAAGAAACAAATCTGTATTTAAATCTCAGAAAAGGAAAAAAAATCTGCATATAAACAAATTACAGAGGAAAAACACAGAGAGAGGTCACATTACTGAGGGTGCAGGATTACAGGATTTACTCAGAACCAGATGTCTAACCTAACGCAACCCCCGCAACGTCCAATCCAGAACCATACAACACCCAATACAGGACACTACTGAGGTATATAGAAGAAAGGAAGAACCAGAATACACCCTGGACCATTCCATACTGAAATCACCACTCACTGAGTACTTCATAACAGTACAGGATATAAATCTAGATTTTCCTAGCTTGTGACGGAAAATATTAGTTATATGAAGACAGGAGGCGAGTATCTTATGCATTAATCTTCCTTTATTAATGCCCATAGCAGAAATTCAAAACTCTTTTGATGAATTTTTACTAAAACTTTAAAGAACCACTTAAAACTACAACTCCCAGCAGTCCATAGGGTGTATTGACCAATCCCTGGTCAGGATGCTTGGTATATAAAGGACTGCTTCCATCGTCTCCTCCTCTTTCTTGATGCGAAAATCGTAGCCGTAACTTGAACCTGGAATCACGGTAGAACCCAAACCGATTCCATAAGACCTTGAATCACCGGCCGAAACCATGTCCCAACGGGGACACCATAACGAGTAGGAAAATTTCCGGAACACCTCAGCCTCCGACATGTAGGGCGCCGTCTTCAGTATCCTGAGAAGAAAAGGAATACCATGACAGGGTTGGGTCGGGTGGGAAGATACTCGCCTCCTGTCTTCATATAACTAATATTTTCCGTCACAAGCTAGGAAAATCTAGATTTATATATCAGACAGGAGGCTCATATCTTATGCAAGTTCAAAGCTAGACATAAGAATGACACAAAATGATATAAATACATGACAGAAAAATTACAAAATTGACATAGATATGTGTTCCTCCGGTCTAAAATAAAAGTGACGGAAGGTGTCCTCTGAAGACCAATCCGCTGCCATTAAGAGGTCTGCCAGGGAACCTCCCGCGGTGACCACTTTAGTAGCCATCGCACCTCTGGTCGAGTGGGCCCCGAACAGGGAAACGTCAATCCCTGCCATGTCCATGGCAGAGCGTACCCACCGTGCTAGAGTGGCTGAAGTCACCGGTTGGTGAGGGCGCACGTAAGAGATGAGGAGTTGGGAGGATTCCGAGGAACGTAGCAAAGCAGTCTGAGACTCATATGATTGAAGACAGCGGACCACGCACAAGCGTGGATGTGCGGGAAAAGAAGGATAGAAAACAGAATGAAGTCCGGTTTTTGTCCTACGTACGACAGAGAATTTAACTCCTAATGGCGAGAATTGTCGCCTGGAGATATCTAAAGCCCGAACGTCCGATACGCGTTTAATGGAGATCAAACAGAGAAGCACCGTAAGCTTGAAGGACAGCAATTTCAGAGAAAGTGTGTCATTGTCCTCCCATGCCGAAAACATGGATAGGACTTTAGATACGTCCCAGGTGGCTTGATACTTGGGGCGAGGAGGACGTTTAAATTTAACGCCTCTCAGGAGGCGACATACTAAGGGGTGTTTGCCTACTGGTAGGGAATCCACTGGGGTGTGATAAGCAGAGATTGCAGATCGGTACACATTGATAGAACTATAAGATTTCCCGGATTCAAAAGAATCCGCCAAATAGTTGGCCACTACAGACACAGGTGCCTGAACGGGATCAACTTGCCGTTGATCACACCAACGTACCCAGAGTCTCCAGGCTGATCGATATGCCGATCTAGTCCCGGGGGCCCAGGCCAAGGCAAGGAGGTCCCTAGCTGATCTTGAAAGGTCTTTATCCGTGTCTGGCACCCCGAAACCAACCATGCGAGGAGATGCAGGGTGTGGTCTGTGATCAGAGGATGAAGATCCCCTGTCGGATTGGACAGGAGATGAGGGAGCTGAGGGAGCAATCTGGGAAAATCCACAGTCATCCCCAGAAGAAGGGGAAACCATGGCTGTGTCGGCCACCAGGGCGTGATCACCACCACCAACGCCTTCAGGTTCGTCACCTGTAAAAGCACCCTGAGGATCATTGAGAACGGTGGGAATGCATAGTGCGTCCCCCGGGGCCATATGTGGCGGAAGGCGTCTACCGCGTAGGCTTCTGGATCCGGCCTCCAGCTGTAAAAACGGGGCAGTTGATGATTGAGTCGGGAGGCGAACAGGTCCATAGAGAGAGGACCCCACAGGCGGCAAATGGACTGAAAAACTAATCGGTCCAGTCGCCAATCGCTGGAATCTGTCAGGTAGCGTGAGTTCCAGTCCGCCACTATATTGGAAATCCCCGGAATGTATTCCGCTATGGGGACAATGTTGCGGGCAAGGCAAAAATGCCAAAGCTCTCTCGCGAGGTCTGCAAGTACTCTGGACCTGGGACCTCCCAATCGATTGACATATTGGACCGCAGACATATTGTCCATGCGCAACAATACACAGCAATTGGATACTCGAGGTAGAAGGCTCCTGATGGCAAAAAATGCTGCCAGAAGCTCCAGCGCATTGATGTGCAGCAGAGACTCCTCTGCGGACCATGTCCCTCCTGTTGAAGAGAGACCGCATCGAGCACCCCAACCGTGCCGGCTCGCATCCGACTCCAAAATGAAGTCTGGAGTGGGATTGAAGATGGTCTTGCCGTTCCATTCGACGGCATGACGTAACCACCACCGAAGTTCCACTACGGTTTCCGGACATAGGGGAACTTCGTCCGCGTAACGGAGCCCTCGTCGCAAATGTAGCGACTTGAGCCTCTGAAGGGCCCGATAATGGAGAGGGGCGGGAAATATGGCCTGTATGGAGGCTGATAAAAGTCCGACCAGGCGTGCTAGCACACGTAACGACACTCGTCGTTTGTGTAACACGGTCTTGATTTCCTTGCGGATGGTGGTCAGCTTGGCTTTGGGTAATTTGAGGACAGCATGATCGGTGTCCACCAAGAATCCCAAAAATTCCATCTCCCGAGTTGGGACGAGAACTGACTTCTCGTGATTGATGATGAACCCTAAGTGTTGTAACAATTGAACCGTCCAGCCAGCATGTTCCTCCGCTTGAGGTTTGGAACGAGCCATGATGAGCAGGTCGTCTAGATATATAATCAATCTCACTCCCCTGCTCCTTAGGGCTGCCACCACCGGTTTCAGAAGTTTGGTGAAACACCATGGGGCGGACGAGAGACCGAAGGGTAGGCAAGTAAATTGCCACATTCTGGCCCTCCACAGGAAACGTAGGAAGTGTTGGGAAGCCTGATGTACGGGAACCGTGAGATATGCGTCCTTCAGATCTACCTTCACCAACCAGTCTCCCGGTTGTAGAAGGTCTCGTAGAAGGTGGATGCCTTCCATCTTGAAATGTCGATAAACGACATGTTGATTGAGATTTCGCAAGTTTATGACGGGGCGATAACCTCCCCCTTTCTTTTTGACCAGAAAGAGGTTGCTGAGGAACCCCGGGGAAAGGGGGTCCACCTCCATCACCGCTTGTTTGGACAGAAGGTCCTGTAATTCGTTGTCTATAAGAGCAACGTTTAGTTCGGAGAACCGGATGGGGTGTGGAATTGAAGTTAAGTCTGGTAGGGAACAGAATTCTATCTGATACCCTGCCACTGTCCGGAGTATCCATGCGTCTGCAGTAATTGCTGACCATGCGTGGATAAAATGTTGCAGTCTGCCCCCTACGGGAGTGGGAAAAGAACTCAGGTGTGTTGTACTCACCAGTAGTATGCCTGGAGCGGGGGTAGCCTCTTCCTCCACGTCCTCTCCAAGGGCGTCCACGGGGTGGAAAGAAGGGTGAAGATTGTGCGACTGGCACAGGGTAGGGTTGAGGAGCCTGGTTGTACTGAGGAGCTGGGGCTCTGTTGTACGGTCTAGTATTGTAGTTGCGGCCGGCAGATCGGCTCCTGCTTCTGCCGGCCGTTGTGAAAACCTTAGCCGAACTCGATTTCTTAAGGGATGTTTGGGCTTTGTCAAGGCTGGTATACAGCCCGACCATCTTATTGATGTCTTTAATAAGGGTATCTCCGAAGAGAAGGCCCTCGGCAGCGGGTCCGGGTTCAGTCTCCGCTAAGTGAGAGAGTTGTGGGTCAAGTCTCATCAAGATGGATCGTCGACGTTCAGTCGCACAAGTGGTGTTTGCACACCCGAGCAAACATACTGCTCTTTGGGCCCAACCTCTAAGTTGCAGCAGATCGATCGGTTGATCGGTTGCCGCCGCCTGTTCTGATAGATTGAGGATCATGGTGACAGGACCGAAGAGGTCCAAGATTCGATCCTGGATGGTCCTGAAGGACCTCTCGATACCCTTCTTGGAATATTTTCCATGTTTAGTGAGGTATCGTAAGAGTATGGGATCAATTTCGGGCGTCAGCACCACCTTCTTGGGTATGCATGGTCGGGGGCATTCCGCCTTTAACTTGTTGCGGTTAGCCTTATCCACTGACCTGCGAGCCCAATGTTCAATATATTGGGACACTTCAGGGGTGGGAGCCCAGTCTCCAGAGCGTGGATGGGTTATAGCCTCTGGGTCAAAGAAAGGCTCTCCACGAGAGTCTAACACGATGTCACCCTGGGGTACAGGGTTAGCGTCCTCAGGGATCGCCATATGCCCACTATCCTCAATTGCATCGTCAGACTCATTGGCATCAGCCACTTCGGATTCCGCGGAGGATTCTTCATCTGTAGAATCTACAAATGAATCCGGTTTGGTCCGTCTAGCGGATCGTTGCCCCTGCTTACGCAACTCCCCGGGGCCCAGGGGTCTATTAGAGTCTGGAGGCAAAGTGGGTCGGCAGGCCGGTTCGGGAACTGCCTGGTGCATACAATTTACTTCCCCTGCCGGGGAGTCGGATACCATGATGGTATGATTGCGTTTTTGAGACGCTTTACCCTTTTTATAGGGTGGTTCGCCACTGCATGAGGGTTTTTGAGAAGTATGTGCAGGATGCTGCGAACTTTTGGGGGGTAGGACAGAGGACATCGCTGCTTGCACTGATTTATTTATCAGATCTTGGATCTGGGCAGCAGTCAGGTAAAGGGGTGCATCTAAGGAAGGATCCTCTCCCCTGGGGGAACTGGTAGTATTGTCATCTGCCATAATGCTAGTCAGTATGGGGTATGTGAATGTACCCAGGGACTGTAGCAGTTAGAAACTACAAGGGCTTTATAGAGGTAAGCTGGGGCAGTAGGGGTAATAGGGAATAAATTCCCAGTAAATACCGAATGTACAGCAACAACTAGTCCAGGCTCCGTCCCTCACGCCGATCTCACTGAACTGGAGATTGCGATGCAGGGAGGAGTGTTGAAAAATCGCAGAGCGGCGAAATCTCGCGAGATTACCGCTCACTGTGCACAGATAGGACGAGCTAACTGGCTAAGACACGCCTACCTCCCCTCCGCGCGGAGCGAGCGCGAAAAGGAGGAAGAAGAAGAAGATAGGTAAATAAAATGGTGCCGAAGATGGCGCTGAAGAAGGAGAGATTTGACTTGTGACAGGCGCCGCACAGGGGCGGCGTGTGCCGCTGACAGGAAAAAGAAAAACCCCGAAGTGGGTGTAAAAGGGCGCAGTATAGAAATAATAGATAATATAATCGCAAATATAATGAATAGAATGTAATAACAAATGGAATGAAAAATGGAATGAAAAGAATGAAAAACACACAGGGCAACAGGGAGGACTGTATTATAGAATACAGACCTATACTTGAAATGCCCAGACAGTCAAACAACATTGATAATACTTATCTGAAGTTCTGCTATGAGCAGAAAGAAAGAGGAGGAGACGATGGAAGCAGTCCTTTATATACCAAGCATCCTGACCAGGGATTGGTCAATACACCCTATGGACTGCTGGGAGTTGTAGTTTTAAGTGGTTCTTTAAAGTTTTAGTAAAAATTCATCAAAAGAGTTTTGAATTTCTGCTATGGGCATTAATAAAGGAAGATTAATGCATAAGATATGAGCCTCCTGTCTGATATATAACTCAGGATCAGTACAGGATCAGTAATGTAATGTATGTACACAGTGACCCCACCAGCAGAATAGTGAGTACAGCTCTGGAGTATAATACAGGATATAACTCAGGATCAGTACAGGATCAGTAATGTAATGTATGTACACAGTGACCTCACCAGCAGAATAGTGAGTTCAGCTCTGGAGTATAATACAGGATATAACTCAGGATCAGTACAGGATAAGTAATGTAATGTATGTACACAGTGACCTCACCAGCAGAATAGTGAGTACAGCTCTTGAATATAATACAGGATATAACTCAGGATCAGTACAGGATAAGTAATGTAATGTATGTACACAGTGACCTCACCAGCAGAATAGTGAGTACAGCTCTGGAGTATAATACAGGATATAACTCAGGATCAGTACAGGATAAGTAATGTAATGTATGTACACAGTGACCTCACCAGCAGAATAGTGAGTACAGGTCTGGAGTATAATACAGGATATAACTCAGGATCAGTACAGGGTCAGTAATGTAATGTATGTACACAGTGACCTCACCAGCAGAATAGTGAGTGCAGCTCTGGGGTATAATACAGGATATAAGTCAGGATCAGTAAAGGATAAGTAATGTAATGTATGTACACAGTGACCTCACCAGCAGAATAGAGAGTGCAGCTCTGGAGTATAATACAGGATATAACTCAGGATCAGTACAGGATAAGTAATGTAATGTATGTACACAGTGACCTCACCAGCAGAATAGTGAGTACAGCTCTGGGGTGTAATACAGGATATAACTCAGGATCAGTACAGGATAAGTAATGTAATGTATGTACACAGTGACCTCACCAGCAGAATAGTGAGTACAGCTCTGGAGTATAATACAGGATATAACTCAGGATCAGTACAGGATCAGTAATGTAATGTATGTACACAGTGACCCCACCAGCAGAATAGTGAGTACAGCTCTGGAACTTAGGGGTATGGAGGACATTTTTCAAAATGTAAATTCATCATACGTAAATGTTATTTCGGAGAACCATTTACTTACCCTGATGGATGTAAAGTCGCCAGAGGCACAGGCTCCTAGGATGGCCGCTCCTACAAGAACTGATTCTACTTCTTTGGATAACACAACTGGAAGACCTGTACAAGACAAATACAGTACAAAGGCATTTACACATTGTTTTCTGTGCACATCTGAGCTATTTGTGAGTAATGTGTAAATAAGGCCCAATGGATAGGAACGGTCAGGCTGTATTCTCAGTGATGTCACCGCTGATCTCTAGTGATGGATAGGCTGTATTCTCAGTGATGTCACCGCTGATCTCTACTGATGGATAGGCTGTATTCTCAGTGATATCACTGCTGATCTCTAGTGATGGATAGGCTGTATTCTCAGTGATGTCACTGCTGATCTCTAGTGATGGATAGACTGTATTCTCAGTGATGTCACCACTGATCTCTAGTGAATGGATAGGCTGTATTCTCAGTGATGTCACTGCTGATCTCTAGTGATGGATAGGCTGTATTCTCAGTGATGTCACTGCTGATCTCTAGTGATGGATAGGCTGTATTCTCAGTGATGTCACCGCTGATCTCTAGTGATGGATAGGATGTATTCTCAGTGATGTCACCGCTGATCTCTAGTGATGGATAGGCTGTATTCTCAGTGATGTCACCGCTGATCTCTACTGATGGATAGGCTGTATTCTCAGTGATATCACTGCTGATCTCTAGTGATGGATAGGCTGTATTCTCAGTGATGTCACTGCTGATCTCTAGTGATGGATAGACTGTATTCTCAGTGATGTCACCACTGATCTCTAGTGAATGGATAGGCTGTATTCTCAGTGATGTCACTGCTGATCTCTAGTGATGGATAGGCTGTATTCTCAGTGATGTCACTGCTGATCTCTAGTGATGGATAGGCTGTATTCTCAGTGATGTCACCGCTGATCTCTAGTGATGGATAGGCTGTATTCTCAGTGATATCACTGCTGATCTCTAGTGATGGATAGGCTGTATTCTCAGTGATGTCACTGCTGATCTCTAGTGATGGATAGACTGTATTCTCAGTGATGTCACCACTGATCTCTAGTGAATGGATAGGCTGTATTCTCAGTGATGTCACCGCTGATCTCTAGTGATGGATAGGATGTATTCTCAGTGATGTCACCGCTGATCTCTAGTGATGGATAGGATGTATTCTCAGTGATGTCACCGCTGATCTCTAGTGATGGATAGACTGTATTCTCAGTGATGTCACCGCTGATCTCTAGTGAATGGATAGGCTGTATTCTCAGTGATGTCACTGCTGATCTCTAGTGATGGATAGGCTGTATTCTCAGTGATGTCACTGCTGATCTCTAGTGATGGATAGGCTGTATTCTCAGTGATGTCACCGCTGATCTCTAGTGATGGATAGGCTGTATTCTCAGTGATGTCACCGCTGATCTCTAGTGATGGATAGGCTGTATTCTCAGTGATGTCACCGCTGATCTCTAGTGATGGATAGGCTGTATTCTCAGTGATGTCACCGCTGATCTCTAGTGATTGATAGGCTGTATTCTCAGTGATGTCAACGCTGATCTCTAGTGAATGGATAGGCTGTATTCTCAGTGATGTCACCGCTGATCTCTAGTGAATGGATAGGCTGTATGCTCAGTGATGTCACCGTTGATCTCTAGTGATGGATAGGCTGTATTCTCAATGATGTCACCGCTGATCTCTAGTGATGGATAGACTGTATTCTCAGTGATGTCATCGCTGATCTCTAGTGATGGATAGACTGTATTCTCAGTGATGTCACCGCTGATCTCTAGTGATGGATAGGCTGTATTCTCAGTGATGTCACTGCTGATCTCTAGTGATGGATAGGCTGTATTCTCAGTGATGTCACCGCTGATCTCTAGTGATGGATAGGCTGTATTCTCAGTGATATCACTGCTGATCTCTAGTGATGGATAGGCTGTATTCTCAGTGATGTCACCGCTGATCTCTAGTGATGGATAGGCTGTATTCTCAGTGATGTCACTGCTGATCTCTAGTGATGGATAGACTGTATTCTCAGTGATGTCACCACTGATCTCTAGTGAATGGATAGGCTGTATTCTCAGTGATGTCACCGCTGATCTCTAGTGATGGATAGGATGTATTCTCAGTGATGTCACCGCTGATCTCTAGTGATGGATAGGATGTATTCTCAGTGATGTCACCGCTGATCTCTAGTGATGGATAGACTGTATTCTCAGTGATGTCACCGCTGATCTCTAGTGAATGGATAGGCTGTATTCTCAGTGATGTCACTGCTGATCTCTAGTGATGGATAGGCTGTATTCTCAGTGATGTCACTGCTGATCTCTAGTGATGGATAGGCTGTATTCTCAGTGATGTCACCGCTGATCTCTAGTGATGGATAGGCTGTATTCTCAGTGATGTCACCGCTGATCTCTAGTGATGGATAGGCTGTATTCTCAGTGATGTCACCGCTGATCTCTAGTGATGGATAGGCTGTATTCTCAGTGATGTCACCGCTGATCTCTAGTGATTGATAGGCTGTATTCTCAGTGATGTCAACGCTGATCTCTAGTGAATGGATAGGCTGTATTCTCAGTGATGTCACCGCTGATCTCTAGTGAATGGATAGGCTGTATGCTCAGTGATGTCACCGTTGATCTCTAGTGATGGATAGGCTGTATTCTCAGTGATGTCACCGCTGATCTCTAGTGATGGATAGGCTGTATTCTCAGTGATGTCACCGCTGATCTCTAGTGATGGATAGGCTGTATTCTCAGTGATGTCACCGCTGATCTCTAGTGATGGATAGGCTGTATTCTCAGTGATGTCACCGCTGATCTCTAGTGATTGATAGGCTGTATTCTCAGTGATGTCAACGCTGATCTCTAGTGAATGGATAGGCTGTATTCTCAGTGATGTCACCGCTGATCTCTAGTGAATGGATAGGCTGTATGCTCAGTGATGTCACCGTTGATCTCTAGTGATGGATAGGCTGTATTCTCAATGATGTCACCGCTGATCTCTAGTGATGGATAGACTGTATTCTCAGTGATGTCATCGCTGATCTCTAGTGATGGATAGACTGTATTCTCAGTGATGTCACCGCTGATCTCTAGTGATGGATAGGCTGTATTCTCAGTGATGTCACTGCTGATCTCTAGTGATGGATAGGCTGTATTCTCAGTGATGTCACCGCTGATCTCTAGTGATGGATAGACTGTATTCTCAGTGATGTCACCGCTGATCTCTAGTGAATGGATAGGCTGTATTCTCAGTGATGTCACTGCTGATCTCTAGTGAATGGATAGGCTGTATTCTCAGTGATGTCACCGCTGATCTCTAGTGATGGATAGGCTGTATTCTCAGTGATGTCACCGCTGATCTCTAGTGATGGATAGGCTGTATTCTCAGTGATGTCACTGCTGATCTCTAGTGATGGATAGGCTGTATTCTCAGTGATGTCACCGCTGATCTCTAGTGATGGATAGGCTGTATTCTTAGTGATGTCACCGCTGATCTCTAGTGATGGATAGACTGTATTCTCAGTGATCCCACCGCTGATCTCTAGTAATGGATAGGCTGTATTCTCAGCAATGTCACCGCTGATCTCTAGTGATGGATAGGCTGTATTCTCAGTGATGTCACCGCTGATCTCTAGTGATGGATAGGCTGTATTCTCAGTGATGTCACCGCTGATCTCTAGTGATGGATAGGCTGTATTCTCAGTGATGTCACCGCTGATCTCTAGTGAATGGATAGGCTGTATTCTCAGTGATGTCACTGCTGATCTCTAGTGAATGGATAGGCTGTATTCTCAGTGATGTCACCGCTGATCTCTAGTGATGGATAGGCTGTATTCTCAGTGATGTCACTGCTGATCTCTAGTGAATGGATAGACTGTATTCTCAGTGATGTCACCGCTGATCTCTAGTGAATGGATAGGCTGTATTCTCAGTGATGTCACCGCTGATCTCTAGTGATGGATAGGCTGTATTCTCAGTGATGTCACTGCTGATCTCTAGTGAATGGATAGGCTGTATTCTCAGTGATGTCACTGCTGATCTCTAGTGAATGGATAGGCTGTATTCTCAGTGATGTCACCACTGATCTCTAGTGATGGATAGGCTGTATTCTCAGTGATGTCACCGCTGATCTCTAGTGATGGATAGGCTGTATTCTCAGTGATGTCACCGCTGATCTCTAGTGATGGATAGGCTGTATTCTCAGTGATGTCACCGCTGATCTCTAGTGATTGGATAGGCTGTATTCTCAGTGATGTCACCGCTGATCTCTAGTGATGGATAGGCTGTATTCTTAGTGATGTCACTGCTGATCTCTAGTGAATGGATAGGCTGTATTCTCAGTGATGTCACTGCTGATCTCTAGTGATGGATAGGCTGTATTCTCAGTGATGTCACCGCTGATCTCTAGTGATGGATAGGCTGTATTCTCAGTGATGTCACCGCTGATCTCTAGTGATGGATAGGCTGTATTCTCAGTGATGTCACCGCTGATCTCTAGTGATGGATAGGCTGTATTCTCAGTGATGTCACCGCTGATCTCTAGTGAATGGAAAGGCTGTATTCTTAGTGATGTCACCGCTGATCTCTAGTGAATGGATAGGATGTATTCCCAGTGATGTCACCGCTGATCTCTAGTGATGGATAGGCTGTATTCTCAGTGATGTCACCGCTGATCTCTAGTGAATGGATAGGCTGTATTCTCAGTGATGTCACCGCTGATCTCTAGTGATGGATAGGCTGTATTCTCAGTGATGTCACCGCTGATCTCTAGTGATGGATAGGCTGTATTCTCAGTGATGTCACCGCTGATCTCTAGTGATGGATAGGCTGTATTCTCAGTGATGTCACCGCTGATCTCTAGTGATGGATAGGCTGTATTCTCAGTGATGTCACCGCTGATCTCTAGTGATGGATAGGCTGTATTCTCAGTGATGTCACCGCTGATCTCTAGTGATTGGATAGGCTGTATTCTCAGTGATGTCACCGCTGATCTCTAGTGATGGATAGGCTGTATTCTTAGTATGTCACCGCTGATCTCTAGTGATGGATAGGCTGTATTCTCAGTGATGTCACCGCTGATCTCTAGTGATGGATAGGCTGTATTCTCAGTGATGTCACCGCTGATCTCTAGTGATGGATAGGCTGTATTCTTAGTATGTCACCGCTGATCTCTATTGAACACATTTGAGGCTACCCTCACATTATTATTGCTGTCAGATATTAATCTCCGTTGTAAATCACAGGTTCCCGCACATTAATCCCGGGATGTTATATTACAGAAGCAGCTTTTATTAAATCCCCAAAAAATACAATTTAGACTGAACTTAATGAACCATTTAGGAAATTAAGGATTTAAAAACCTTTAACATGTAAAATTCTGACATCATCCTCAGTGGACACTAACAATAGAGGATGAGATGAAGATGTTGGTGGCGCCATATTAATCAGCAGTGACCACAAGCGTTACAGTGTATCAGTTCATGTTCTGTCAGACGTCTCTTCTTTGATGTCGTGTATTGGATATAATGAGACGTTCTGATACAGATCTGTGTATTGTGGGAGAGGACAAGAAAAACGGAAATAAGCGTCGGCGGCTTTAGGTTTAATGTTCATTAACTTTTATGTAAGACGATAAAGTATCAATTCAATAGACAACTGGAAGCTTTTTGCTCAGGACCCCAAATCTATAGACTATTGTGTAATGGGTGCACCTACACATGTTACAGGGGTATTCCAGTAAAAACCTTTTTTTTTCATATCAACTGGCTCCAGAAGGTTAAACAGATTTGTATATTAGAAAATCCAAGAAGGAGAGAGCACACCAGGTATCAAACCAAATAAATGGGGAAGGCAAACATACAATACCGCGAGGTAACTGTTGGGAGCGTCCGGACTCACTTCAGTATATACGCAGCACCTGCGGGGTGCACACACTAGATAAAGTATCAATACATGCAGATAACAAAGAGATAGTATGCACTCACCGATGGTAAGCTGCTACGGGCTCCGAGTCCGGGATAACCATGGCATGAATGGAGACGATAAGGGGCGCTCAGAGGCTACGCCGGCTGTTTCGGACGTAGGAACGTCCTTCTTCCGGCCTCAATGTTCACGTCATCGCGCTTACCTTATAAAGGTGTCTGCAGGAAACGTGAGTAACCATAGTTACATGTAATCTACGGGTCCAAAATTGGATCAAAAAAGTGATTAAAGCAACAATCTGGATAAAAAGATTAAAGTCACTGAAGTTGAAGTGAAAGAGAAAAAACGCGACAAATTCTAACGCAATAAGAATGATTACGAGAACAACATGATTTTCTCTTGGCGTCAGCAACAACCTCGCAAACAGCGCCCAAACAACAGGAGCAATAGAAGAAGACGACCTCAGAAGAAGAAGCGGCCATCAGATTATTGGACGACGGATTCTGACACAACAATGCGAAAGATAAGGCAGCAAGCCAGCAACCTGAGCAGCAAAGAGGAACGAACCCCCCTTTAGGAGGAAAACCCGTAGGGGAGGAAGAAAGAGGAAGAAGCCTCACGAGAAGCTTCATCAAGAAGAAAACAGTGACCTGGGACCAGGATCAATGAACGTCATTAACATATCAGGCGAGGAGCTGTCACCAGAGTGTCTTTCAGTATTATCAAAAGGCCTCAATTTCGGAATATGCGAACCCTTCGACATGACTCAGTTCGAGATAGATCTCTTCAAAGGTGCACGTAAAACACAACTGCATAAATTCTACAGCAAAAAAGGAACCCAAGTCCATGCCGACTCAGTTAGAGAGGGAGAAAAGCCCTGTGTTATACGTCCACTTGGATTCATCCCAGTTGGCGGCTTGAATGAAGAAGAGTGTACGCATATCAGGCTATTAGCTGGTCTAGCTGATCCACCAGATGAAGTCATGGAAACTACCCTTGAAGACTCTGAGAATTTAAGATTCACTAGCGGAAAACCATCTACCTTTAACCCCCCCATACCCCCTGGATCACCGCACATAAAACCTTACCTCAGAAGAACAGCGCATATTGAAATGGTTATCCATGCAGACCCATTTAACGGTTGTAAAGGCCAACAAAGGCGGTTCTATTGTCATAATGTTGACATCACAATACAATAAAGAAGCAACACGTCAACTTTCTGACCAGACGACATATGAACACCTAACATCAGATCCCACCAAAAAAGTTATGGACATACTTCGTTCGTTCCTTCGCAGGGCAGTAGAGATGGGGGTCCTCAGCCACTCCACCGCAGAGCGATTAATACCTTCAGCTCCAAAAAAAACAGATGGTATATATTACCGAAGATTCATAAATCGCGGACCGATCCCCCAGGGAGACCTATTGTCGCTGGGATGGGCTCCGCAACCGAATATCTGTCAAAATACATTGAGTGGCTTTTATGCCCCCTCCTCCCCTCCATTCCTTCCCACTTAAAAGATTCTAGTGACGTTCTTCACTATTTACAGGATGTAGTTTGGTCAAATGAATACAGTCTTGCCAGTATAGACGTTGAGAGCATGTACACTCACATCCCTATTGATGCGGGTGTACAGGCTGTCGGGTTCTTCCTTGAGCAAGCAGGTAAATCCCCTTTATTCATAAATTTTGTATGTGAGTCAATTTCCATCATTCTTAGCAATAATTTCTTTCAATACGGCACCCAGTGATATAGACAAAGGACAGGAACCGCTATGGGGACTTCGATCTCCTGTACATTCGCAAACATTTTTCTTGCGGTTTTTGAGTATAACTATGTTTTTTCCACTAAAAACACCTTCATTCAGAGGATAAAGGGTTACAAACGCTATGTCGATGACGTACTGTTGTTTTGGGAGGGGTCAGAAGATAGTTTTAAGACCTTCGTTGATTACTTAAATGCAAACACTATGAACATGCGTTTTACATGCATGTTCAGTCAGAGTCATTTGGAATTTCTTGATATGAAGATACTAAATACACACCATGGCTTGAAAACTGAGGGTTACAGAAAGGAAATAGCCCGCAACAGTCTTCTCCACTTTAACAGCTCACACCCTAAACACACCAAGAGAGCTATCCCACTGAGCCAATTTATGTGCCATAAGAGGCTAAATAGTGAACAGGAATCGTATTATTTACAAGCAAATGAATTACAGACCCGGCTATTGGACCGCGGGTATCCTTTGGACACCATCCGGACTGCTTATGATAAAGTAGAAAAAATGAATCGGATGGATCTGCTGCAGTATAATAAAAATAAGAGGAAACAAGAACAGAGCAATGAACGAAGGTTCACATTTTCATTTAAGAATACACAAATGAATGATGTCATAAATTCAACTATAAGACGCCATTGGAATATCCTGTCTACGGATGAAGACCTTAGACAGGTCACAGCACAACGTCCTTTGATTACATTCTGTAAGAACACAACAATAGCTCAAAAAGTCAAACACCATACTCCGTTACCCAGGGATAACTGGTTATCAAACCTCTCCCCCACTGGCAACCACCGTTGTGGATCTTGCAAATTCTGCAAATATAATATCGGGGCGAAATATCTCAACCTAGGAGGTTATTCCATCACCGTTAAGCAGCTAATTACATGCAAGTCTACATTTGTTGTCTATTTCATGGCCTGCCCCTGCCAAAGATTCTATATTGGCAAGACAAAGAGGCAACTTTGTGCCAGATTCCGTGAGCACAGGTATACGCTCTCTAAAGGGATAGGTCCCCCCAGGCTGACACCTTAGTGAGGTCCATAATAATAATTTGAATCCAGAAGAACAAAAAACATGAATACAGATCAATTACTTTATTGAGGTATAATCAGTTAAAAACTACAACAGTGAAGGCCAAAGGGCCTATGCAACAACATATACATCCAATGACACAGAATTAAAACTGGACGCACAAAGATAAGAGACTGCACAAAAAGGGCACTACCTCAAAAAGGAACCCAAAAAAATAGGGAACAAATGACCGGTATAGGGAGCACTCAAATGAGTTAAAGCCAACCATAGATAAGGCATGAATTAAGCATGTTCATATTACCTAGTGGTATGAAAGTGCAAATGAGGAGCGCCACTGCCCAACGTTTCGCCACCAGTAGGCTTCTTCTGGGGCACACCTACACATGGGCCATTTCTTTCCTGGCAGCCTCCCAGTTTGACTGGGAGAGCATGGCAAGTGAGCTGTAGCACCCTGTTCACACTGGTGTGGTGCTGTGTGGCGTCCGTTGCTGCCGTGGCGCCGTGTCTGCGGGGAGGTGCGACCCATGGACTGGTTTGGGTGGCATTGGGGCCGCTCTGCCAGTGGGTCGTTCCCTCTGTGGGCACTGGTGTCACGGCGGTGGTGGTCGCCGCCCAGGGCTGCGCCATTTTATGCTAGAGACGTTAGGGACCCACTCTAAATAGGTGGCCTTTTTGATCAAAAATGTATACTAACAACCTGTTCGTTTTTGATATTATGCTGAGAAGCAATCGGATCATTATACAAGATTGTAGATGTGCACCATGTCTGTATTCTACCCGAATTCATAATTTACAAATCTGTTTAACTTTCCGGAGCCAGTTGATGTATAAAAAAAAGTTTTAGCCTGGATAACCCCTTTAAACAGATGAATTTTATAGTGGGAAAAGTGCCTAAAAAAAGTGTTACTTAGGCTGCATTCACACAGCCATCTAGACCCATTCCGTTCTTCTCCCGTCAAAATTAAAAACGGACTTAAAAAAAAAACCGGACAGTAACGGATGCAAATGAATGTTATCCATTTGTATCCGTTTGGATCCGTTTTTGTTCAGTTAATAAACCAAAAAAAAAATAATAATAATTTTTTTTATTTTGAGCATGCTCAAAAGTAAAAATGGATCAAAAAAACGGATGGAAAAAATGGATGCAAACGGATGACATTAAAGACTCATCCATTTTCCATAGACTTCAATGTCAAATTTACTGTATCCGTTTTTTCTTCCGTCTTTTGGCTGGAAGAAAAAATCCTGCATGTTCCATTTTTTCTGGCGTAAAAAAAAAACGGAAATGAGTGCAGACGGGTACAAACGGTTGTAAAAAAAAAAATCCCACTGACATGAATGGGATTTTTTTTTTTAAGCTGTTTTGAATCCGTTTACAGTCTGCAAAAAAAGCAAACAAAACGGGGATTAATAAAACGGAGACAAACGGCACCCTAAACTAACTTCTGCGCGTGATCGCATCTGTAAATGTCTCCTGTAGACGGTGGGAGAATCGGCCTGGAAAATATTCCGTGGTCTTATTCCAGAGAAACGTCTTGTTGCAGCCAGACACAGAATATACAATGTATCTCCGGCAGGAAACTTCTAATGTTTCCATGGTAACCGGATAAACTGTGTAGTAACTGGTAACAGAAACCAGAAACATTCGCCGCTGATAAACTTTGACTTTTCTCCAAAGGCCGACATGAAAACAAAAACAAGGGATTCCCCGTCCTGGAGCGATACGTGATCCCCCGCCCCGGGCCTGGAATGTTTAATCCAGGTATCCAGGCAACAAACAAAATAGTTTCCACATCTCTGTGTGAATTCCACCGGATGGAGCAGATTCCAGCAGATGGTGACATGTAGGGAGCAGATAACAGAGATGATAAGGGTCGAAGAATGGCTGGAATTTTATATAAGGTTGTATTGGATTAGAAAAACATGGCTGCTATCTTCCAGAAACAGCGCCACCACGTATAGGCCGCGTCTGCTATTGAAAGTCGCCTTTATTAAAAAGTAAAAAAAAAAATATATATATATATATATATATATATATTTTATCAACTGGTGCCAGAAAGTTAAACAGATTTGTAAATTACTTCTATTTAAAAATCCTAATCCTTCCAGTACCTATCAGCTGCTATATGTTCTTTTCTTTTAGAATAACTTTTCTGTCTGACACCTCTATCCATGTCAGGAACTGTCGAGAGCAGGAGCAAAATCCCAATAACAAACCTCTCCTGCTCTGGACAGTTCCTGACATGGACAGAGGTGGCAATAGAGAGCACTGTGGTCAGACTGGAAAGAACTACACAACTTCCTCTGGAGCATACAGCAGCTGATAAGTACTGGAAGGATTAATACTTTTAAATAGAAAAAATTTACTAATATGTATAACTTTCTGGCACCAGTTGATTTGTAGGGGATTAGAAAAAACATGGCTGCTATCTTCCAGAAACAGCGCCACCACAAATAGGCTGTGTCTGCTATTGCAGGTCGCCTTTATTAAAAAGGTACTCCGGTAAAAAAAAAAAAATATATAATATATATATATATATATTATTATTATTATTATTATTTTATTTTTTATTAACTGGTGCCAGAAAGTTACACAGATTTGTAAATTACTTCTATTTAAACATCCTAATCCTTCCAGTACTTCTTTTAGAATTACTTTTCTGTCTGACCACAGTGCTCTCTGCTGACACCTCTGTCCATGTCCAGAGTAGGAGCAAATCCCCATAACAAACCTCTTCTACTCTGGACAGTTCCTGACATGGACAGAGGTGTCAGCAGATAGCACTGTGGTCAGACTGAAAAGAACTACACAACTTCCTCTGGAGCATACAGCAGCTGATAAGTACTGGAAGAATTAAGATTTTTAAATAGAAAGAATTTACTAATCTGTATAGCTTTCTGGCACCAGAGTGCCACTTTAAAGTCAATAGCAGATTTATAGCAGACAGAAACTTTGCTGTCTCTTTATTTATAGAGCAATGATTATTCTGATTTTGTAACCGCATACAGGGTTATAGGTACAGACGCTGCAAAGATAGTGGTCGCATCCTGATTCCAGGTGCCTGAGGGGCCCCAAAATTATACAATGTAACAGTGGTCTCCAAAATATGGACCTCCAGATGTTGCAAAACCAGCCAATGGCTGTCCGGGCATGCTGGGAGTTGTAGTTTTGCAACAGAATGTCTATCAGTACTCTAGGAAAGCTGAATGATAACCCTGTATGGTGATATGTCTCCTTCTCTTGTGTCATATTTAGTGTTCAGTCGTCATTCAGGGGTCTGGAAAAGCCGCAGGATCTGAAATGGGCGCACTGATGCTTGTCACCTACCATTTAGCCAAAACATAACATACTCATTTCTACCAAATTTCTGAGAATAAAGGGGTTATCCAGGAATCGAAAAACAGAGCTCATTTCTTTCAAAGAACTCTCCCTGTCTGTCTCCAGGTTGGATTTGGTTCTGCAGCTCAGTTCCACTGAAATGAATGGAGCCAAGTTGTAATACCACACCCAACCTGGAGACAGACAGGGAGCGGTCTTTGAAAGAAATTAGCTTAAAGGGATATTCTGATGCTATAATAAAAAATAACATGGTACTGCTCCCCCTGAAATAGAAAAAAAGCCATACTTACCTGGCTCTGGTCCCCCTCAGGTTAGTCTCTGTCCGCTCGCCCGATCTTCTGTCTTTATTCTTCTTCTGAGACAGGACCCGCTGGTTCAGCCAATCACTGGCTGAGATGGGACACCACTACGGCAAGTGATTGGCTGAGCCGGCAGGTCCTGCAATGAGCAGTTATTTCATAAGACAGAAGATTGGGGACCAGATGGAGACGAACTGGAACTGTGGTGGACCAGGGGTAGGTGAGTATGGTCTTTTTTTCCCAGATTTTTTTTTTTTTACGCTAGCACCAGTATACCCCTTTATATATTCAGTAAAGCTCTTTACAAGGTATCGTGTCTTGATAGGAGCCTATACCCCGTCACATACAGAACTGCAAAGTTCAGCGTGCTGCTCTTGGAAACAGATGTTTATTTGTTCCGCACGGTGATAGATGTAACATAGCAGCTGAAGTTTCCAGGTATCTTCCAACTTAAGATAAAACTTGGCCATAAAAATCTATGTGGGCTGCGTCCACTGCAAATAATGCCGAATATTATGGCGCCAAGTCATCTACGGATAGACATGGACTGAAATAAACCTGGTTGTTTTAGCTGCGGGACTGCACTCTAGTAAAAATAAAACAGAATTTTGAATGCAGCTCTGGATGTGACTGCAGATTCCTGAAGATTTGAGGATATATACAGAATTATTTTTTTTGTTGCCACGACTTACCAGTAATGTCAGCATGCATCTGAACAAAGAGGGGGTTCTTACTGAGCCCCCCACATAGGAACAAACTGCTGATGTTGTGGCCTGAAGAGGCCATTGTCTCCAAAATGTGTCTGGTTCCCAACTACAAGACAAAAAAAATAAAAAGAGGATAAAATCAGTGAGTGAAGGAGTAGTCGAAGTCGGTGTGTAACCTACGGATGTAAGCACAGGCTGTTAAAGGAGTACTCCGGGATATAAAAATGTATCCTATCCCAAGGCCACAACTCCCCCCCCCCCCTGCGATTTCCGGTACAGGGCCCAGCTCTCCAGCCAAATAGTATGTGTCGACCATCACACGCCCCCTCAATGCAACACTATGGCAGAGCTAGAGATTGGGGGCTGCTTCGTACGGTGGTCGAACACGCCCCTTTCCTGTGGACTGCCGGGGTCACGTAGAGGAGGGATGGGGGTACTGACTACTAGGAATTGACACTTATCCCCTATACTAAGGATAGGGAATAGGTTTTTACATTCCGAAATACTACTTTAAAGGAGCTGTGATCACATGACCAGGCTGTGCAGGCCCTCAAGAGATAGGAAGAGAAGAAAGCGGTTCCTGTTCAGGTGCCTGTGTGCAGAGGAGTTGCTGGTCATGTTGGTCCATGTGGGGTGTGGTACAGCCTTCGAGCCTCAGTGAGAGAATACCTGCCATGAGAGAGATGGTGACAACCTGCTACAAGGGCTGGTTTGTGAAGAGGGAGACAGCCTGCTACAAGAGCTGCTTCTCAGAGAGGGAGACAGCCTGCTACAAGAGCTGCTATGTACAGAGCGAGACAGCCTGCTACAAGAGCTGCTCTGTAAAAAGGAAGACGGCCTGTTACAAGAACTGCTCTGTAGAAAGGGAGAAAGCCTACTGAAAAAGCTGCTTCACAGAGAAAGAGCCGGCATGCTACAAGAGCTGCTCCTCAAAGAGAGTGACAGACTGCTATAAGAGCTGCTTTGCACGGAGTAAGGCAGTCTGCTAAAAGATCTGTTCTGTAGAGAGGGAGACAGCCTGCTACAACAGCTGCTTCTTTCACACTAACAGCCGTTCTTGACAGGGCGCAATGGCAAACTCTTTTTTTATTTTAGTTTGTTGGCCGTCATTTTGACGGGGTGAAATGGGTTATAGTCAATGGCGTCCGTTGGGCGCGGCTGTTTTTCAGCGGGATTAGTGGGAGAAAAAGATGGCACAAGCAGTATTTTTTCTCCCGCTATTCTCCCTGGCGGTCCCGACGGCCGTCAAAGTACTGTGTGACAATGGTAGTGTGAAAGGGTCCTTAGAGAGGGAGACAGCCTGCTACAAGAGCTGCTTTGCAGAGAGGGAGACAGCCTGCTACAAGAGCTGCTTTGCAGAGAGGGAGACAGCCTGCTACAAAGCTGTTCCTTAAGAGATGAAGACAGTCTGCTACAATGTTACTTTGGCAAAAGGAAAGACAGCATACTAAAACACATAGATTGTGGAGAGGAAGACAGACTGCTGCAAGAGCTGCGAGAGGGAGACAACTTACTACAAGAGCTTCTTTGCAGGGAGAGAGACAGAAGATAACTACAACAATGACCTAAGTTTATCTGTTTTCTGACCGGGGAGAATTTAGTGTAGTGAATATCCCAATTACTAACAATGCAAATGATAGAGACACATCATATATGTGTACACAGTCCTGGAGGGGATCCATGTGTATTGTCCATTAGAAGAACATTATACATTGTATCAGTTTTCATGAATACACATGAGATCGATATCCCATCAGATTACAGGCAAGAAAACCTCTTCATCTCACCGCAATACTCTGCACTGTGGCCAAGTACAGCAGAGCCAGGTCATCCGGGCCCCTGGACAGAGTCAGCCCCACAACCTGCGGGAAACAGAAGATTGAGGTTAATAGGACCCTAGAACTGAGACGACCTACTGTATGTACCCCCAGTGCATTGTCTATGGGCCGTCTGTGATAGTCCGACATCCAATTCCTGTCTCATCAGAGGCAAAGGCTGCTGCTCTGTTCCTCCTCTGTGCTTTACTCTGCAGTTCTGCTTGTTCAGATTACTCAGCAGCAAGGCGATGCATTGGAAGCCGATTTCTCGTACTCATTTTTAGCCTATGTATAAAGCTGAGTAACTTTGCAAGACTATCGCCCCGAAATATATAACTAATATCACAAATTGTGCTGACTTCAGCGGAACGGTCAACCTATTTTTAAAACCTAAATATTGAGTTGTGACTACATTTAAAAGGGTACTCCACTGGAAAACATTATATTTTTTTTGTTCAAATCAACTGGTGCCAAAAAGTTGAACAGATTAGTAAATTACTTCTATTAAATAATCTTAATCCTTCCAGTACTTCTCAGCTGCTGTATGCTCCACAGGAAATTCTTTTCTTTTTGAATTTCCATTCTGCCTGACCACAGTGCTCTCTGTTGACACCTCTGTCCATTTTAGTTCCGGACACGAACAGAGGTGTCAGCAGAGAGCACTGTGGTCAGACAGAAAGGAAATTCAAAAAGAAAAGAGCTTCCTTTGTAGTATACAGCAGCTGATAAGCACTGGAAGGGTTAAGATTTTTTAATAGCTATAATTTACAAATCTGGATAACTTTCTGGCACCAGTTGATTAAAAAAAAACTGTTTTCCAGTGGAGTATCCCTTTAATATTTTAGAATCCCTTCTTAAAGGGGTACTTTGCCCCTAGACATCTTAAGATGTCTAGGGGTGGAGTACCCTTTTAAGAGACTGTCCAGGAAGCTGTCCAGGCTCTGTACTGTTACCCATCATGTAACAAAAACAACCCCCCCAAAACACTATAACTTACCATCCCTTTCAGGGTGAGGTCAGCAAGGGGCGATCGGTTTCCATGAAAATCGGGCCAGACATGCAAATCCCCAGTCAGAGGGTCTTGCGGTCGCGCCGCCCGGATTTGGTCCAGGTGATGGTTTAAGTATGCGTACAGGTGTTGGCCCCTAAGAGAGAAGCGAGAAATCTGAGAGTTATTCTATGCAATGTAAATATTTACACATGTGGAGAGAAGGAAAACGCGACCAATCAGACGTAATTATCCGATGGCGAAACCTCACGGTCGTCTTATTTATAAATCAGCGAAACCCCAGAAGTCAACAGAGACGATGGAAAATATGGAGAGAAAAGTGTCTGGGTACATTCAGGTGAAGAGCGCCAAATAAATATAAGTCAGACTGCTATACACTGCCTAAGGCTGACACTGTTATGGGGGAACTGGGAAGTCATTGATATAAGCCACTGTGCTGGCATTGGTATGAAACTACTGTGGCTGGCACTGTTATGTGGTTGCTTAGACTGACACTGTTATGTGGTTTCTTAGGCTGGCATTGTTATGTAGTTGCTTAGGCTGGCACTGTTATGTGGTTGCTTAGACTGACACTGTTATGTGGTTTCTTAGGCTGGCATTGTTATGTAGTTGCTTAGGCTGGCACTGTTATGTGGTTGCTTAGGCTGGCACTGTTATGTAGTTGCCTAGGCTGGCACTGTTATTTGGTTGCATAGACTGGCATTGTTATGTGGTTGCTTAGGCTGGCACTCTTATGTGATTGGATAGGCTAACACTGTTATTTGGTTGCTTAGGCTGGCACTGTTATGTGGTTGCTTAGGCTGACACTGTTATGTGGTTGCTTAGGCTGACACTGTTATGTGGTTGCTTAGGCTGACACTGTTATGTGGTTGTTTAGGCTGACACTGTTATGTGGTTGCTTAGGCTGGCACTGTTATGTGGTTGTTTAGGCTGACACTGTTATGTGGTTGGTTAGGCTGGCACTGTTATGTGGTTGCTTAGGTTGGCACTGTTATGTGGTTGCTTAGGTTGGCACTGCTATGTAGTTGCTTAGGCTTGCACTGTTATGTGGTTGCTTAGGCTGGCACTGTTATGTGGTTGCTTAGGCTGGCACTGTTATGTGGTTGTTTAGGCTGACACTGTTATGTGGTTGGTTAGGCTGGCACTGTTATGTGGTTGCTTAGGTTGGCACTGTTATGTGGTTGCTTAGGTTGGCACTGCTATGTAGTTGCTTAGGCTTGCACTGTTATGTGGTTGCTTAGGCTGGCACTGTTATGTGGTTGCTTAGGCTGGCACTGTTATGTGGTTGCTTAGGCTGGCACTGTTATGTGGTTGCTTAGGCTGGCATTGTTATGTAGCTGCTTAGGTTGGCACTGTTCTGTGGTTGCTTAGACTTGCATTGTTATGTGGTTTATTAGACTGGCATTGTTATTTTGTTGCTTAGACTGGCATTGTTATTTGGTTGCTTAGACTGGCATTGTTAGGTGGTTGCTTAGACTGGCGCTGTTCTGTGGTTGCTTAGACTGGCACTGTATCGGGGGAACTGATTCTGTCACTGTTTCGGCTCCACTTTCACAACAGCCAGTTAGCTGCAGGTGGAAGAATAAGATTTTCCCAGGGAATCCTCAGGTTCCAGCGCTGTTCCCCATAATGGCGGCTGATTGGCCGCTGTCTCATTTAAAGTGAATTGGTAATATTCATTTAGCGCACATGTATACACAGCCACCCTCTAATGAACCCCCGGGGGCCCCGGGCATCTGTTCTCCCACCTGACATCTGACCTCCCCCCCACGCTGTATATTTGCTCTGAGATTTCGCTCATTTAGCTCCATGTTTTTTCCATTAGAAGGTCACATGTGCGCCGATCCTGGGATACCGCTCAGAATGCACCACACTTGGAATACATTAAAATCATTAATTCGCATCAACACTCACATCATTGGAAATGTTTTCTTTTCTGGAACCAACTTGAAATTTAAAACTTTAAACTTTTCCAAAATTTTATTTTTATTTGTTTTTCTTTGTTTCTTTGTTCATTTTTTTTTTTCTTTTCCAGATTTTTTTTCCCGTCACGCTTCAGTTTTAATTTTTAGCTTTCTGGTTACATGAATTATAATACAATTATTATTGTTTATATTGATGTTTATTACAAATTTTTTTGCTATATAGAGAATAGCGTAGAGGTTCTTGTGTATGCCTTGCGCTTACCTGTTTTAGCTGATGTGGCAGGTGTAGGCCTGGAACCTTAAGGGAGTGTTTCCCAACCGGGAGCCTCCAGCTGTTGCAAAACTACAACTCTCAGCTTGCCCGGACAGCCTTTGGCTGTCCGGGCATGCTGGGAGTTATAGTTTTGCAACAGCTGGAGGCACACTGGTTGGAAAATACAAGCCTCAGGGATCACCTCCTCTTGATCAGAAGTTTTGGACTTAAAGAAGCAATACAGAATTTTGTTTTTGTTTATATAGTGCAGCATAGGCTATTATTAGAGAATAATGTAGAGGTTTTTGGACAGCAGCAGTATACAGATAGAGCTGGAGGGGAGGTGTGCACTCCATGTGACTGGAGTACAGAACACATTTCCAGCATTGTATGCTGATGAAAACTTTAAAGCCTCCGATTTTTTATTCGGGTGTGAAGAATCTTGGCAGCTCTTAATCTGGCGCTGCCGCAGATTTGCCAGCATGCGGCCCTCCTAGACCGAGGCCCGTAATGGAGAAAACAGACGCGGATTCCGTAACCGCACGACCCGAGGAGAAATGCACTCTTGTTACATTCAGAAACATAATCTGTCTTCTTCTTTTCGTCTTTGATCTTCGTCCCATTCTTCTCCATTTTTTTTTTTTTGGTCTAAAAGCTTTCAATCAGGACGAGACAAAAGTAATTATGGTCCGCGATGTCTTGGCAGGTCCTTCCCATTGTGCGGCTGATGTACGAGCGCGGCTGCTTTCCATCATTACAGTAATGACAAATTGAAAAGGTTCCAGTCGGCAGCAGAAAAAAACGTACGAGAAAAAAAAATAAATGACACTGACCTGGATTTCGCTTTGTTTTGTAATTCGGTGAATCCATCGTGGCCTCGGACCATGTGATCAATCTCCAAAGAGAGAGACAGACAGAGAGAGAGAGAAATGCAAATTCAATAAAGTGTAATGGATCCAGCGTCTGATTCTACATAATGCAACATAATCTATTTATCTTCCCGGGACCCAGAGTACAAAAAATAAAATAAAATAAATAAATTAAATTAAAATAAAATTAATTAATTAAAATAAATAAAATAAAAAAATGTATTAATGAATTAATTAAAATAAAATAAATTTAAATAAAATAAAAACATTATAATAAAATAAATAAATACATTTAAATAAAATAAATACATAACTAAATCAAAATAAAATAAAAAAAAATAATAAATAAATAATAAAAATAAACATAAATTAAATAAATAAATGAGAATAAAAATATAAATAAATAAATGAAAATAAATAAATTCAAATAAAATGGATTAAATAAAATAAATACATAAATAAAAATAAATTAATTAATTAAAATAAAATAAATACATAACTAAATCAAAATAATAAAAAATAAATAAATAATAAAATAAACACAAATTAAATTAATTAATTAAAATATAAATATAAATAAATGAAAATAAATAAATAAATGAAAATAAAATAAATTAATTAATAAAAATAAAATAAAATAAATAAATAAAACTCTTCAATTCAGTTATAGGGATTGGATGTACATCAGCAAAAGGACAAAGAAATAGTAACATTTGTTTTAACTTGGAGAAATGAGAAGAGGAGGAAGAGGAATGGGAAAGTTCCCAATGTCTGGACTTCGAAAAGTTGAAAATTTTTCCATTATTTATCGGCTTTGGCCGGATTAAAACTCACGGAAAACAGACCCGTAATGTGTGTTATAAAGGGATTTTTTGGTTTGTCCTTTGCAGCTTTCCATAGAGCTTTGTGTTTCGATTCATTAACATTTTTAAATGGGCGCTGTCTGATTCCAAAATCTTTTTATATGTCGTACATCTTGGGAAAATATTGAGCTTTCTAATAGACTTCATAAGAAAATGTTATCTCATTTTTATAGAAATCATGGCTTATGAAAAAAAGACCACTAGGGGTCCCCATACCATGCAGAACATAATCCTGTCCGGTTGCCGCATCATCTTTGTCTCAGCTGCAGCACAGGAAGAGACAAAGTCCAGGAAGTGAGGGCGGGACTAGATCTCCTCTGTGCTCACTCCAGTCCTATCAGACTGCAGCATGAAAACAGAGAGGAGACGGTTACAGAGTGGCCTGCAGTGATTGGATGAAGAGACCCAGCACAGTACAGCAGACTCAGGGGGGGGGGGGGAGTAAATGCATGGTGAGTGAGGTCGGGCTCAGTGCTTGACTCGGACATGCCCCTTCCTGAGCAGTAAATGTCAGAATGAGTGAGCAGCAGAATGGAGGGATTTGTGAGCCAAATACAGGAGATAGACATAAGGATTTTTTTTAAGCCTAAGGGTCTATTCACACGGCAAAATGTCCGCTTGTGGAATTCCACAGCATATGAAAGCCCAATACACTTCTATGGGATTCCGCACTCCCATTCACACTTCTGAATTTCCGCTAGCGGAATCCCATAGAAGTGTATTGGGCTTTCATCTGAGGCGGAATTTCGCTAGCGGAATAAACGCAGATTACTTTGCGGTCTATGGGGACAGTCATGTCTGTGTGGTCCTATCGAAATATTTCCGTCCAGAGATTCCGTAATGTGAACCTAGCCTTAGACTTCTTCCTTTATATTTATTATTCCTTTTGAATCCACTTCTGTGTTTGGCTCATAAACTGACACCAAAATTGACACCTGAAGATGTGAAATCTGCACCACGAGTCAATGAATCTAGAAATTGTATATGGATCATTCACGTCTGCACCTTTTCATATGGCGATATTGTTTAAATCTCATCCACTTTGCTGGGTTTTCTGCACAGAAATGTAACTATGAAATATCTGCAGCTTTTCTGCTATGTTTGAACGCAGCCTTATGATGGCTCGTCACCGGACTGTCCCCAATAGAGAAACCCGACAGAACACGACAGAAACAGATGACACAGACAGAAGATTCCTCCCCCCAATGTGGAGATGTCGGGGGATGAGCTCAGGGTATTTGGGGATGATGACAGCCGCCGTCTCCACACTCCATGAATCACTTCATATCCAGGATCGATATGTAAATGAGGCGGCCGCAGCGCGCCGCTATCTGAGTCACACCGGATCATCGAACCCTCATGACTAAACATCCATATATTATGCAGGAAATCAATGTGCGGCCATCGCTTCACGTCACATCGCTGCTGTCTGAAGACGTGCGGGGCAGAGATCACCGGATAAACAGCGAATCCTACTGCAGCTCATGGGCACGGGCAGCACGACAGAGACAGGCGGCACGACAGAGACAGGCGGCACGACAGAGACAGGCGGCACGACAGAGACAGGCAGCACGACAGAGACAGGCGGCACGACAGAGACAGGCGGCACGACGGAGACAGGCGGCACGACGGAGACAGGCGGCACGACGGAGACAGGCGGCACGACGGAGACAGGCGGCACGACAGAGACAGGCGGCACGACAGAGACAGGCGGCATTACAGAGACAGGAGGCACGACAGAGACAGGCGGCACTACAGAGACAGGCGGCACAACAGAGACAGGCGGCACGACAGAGACAGGCGGCACGACAGAGACAGGCGGCACAACAGAGACAGGCGGCACGACAGAGACAGGCGGCACGACAGAGACAGGCGGCACAACAGAGACAGGCGGCACGACAGAGACAGGCGGCACAACAGAGACAGGTGGCACAACAGAGACAGGCAGCACCACAGAGACAGGCGGCACGACAGAGACAGGCGGCACAACAGAGACAGGCGGCACGACAGAGACAGGCGGCACAACAGAGACAGGTGGCACAACAGAGAATGGCACTGCAAATACTCAAGACTATTGGAGTCTTATAGGAAAATTATTGGGGTTTTATATAGATGAAGCTTAAATGGGCACTGTCATTAAAAAAATTTTTGCTATTGCACTTTGTTTAAAAAAAAATGAATTTTTCTATGTATTGTTAAAAAAGCTGCCACTAGGTGTCTCCCTACTTGTCCAGAGCACATCCCCCCCATCTCTTGCACATACTTTGGACTCTTGCTGGCCTGGCAGAAGTCCGAAATCAGGAAATGCAGTCTGGAGGCTGAGGGTGGGGGTCGGGTTGGGTGCAGCCTTAGCCAATGATAGCTCATCTCACACTGAACTGCTCTGGGCTGTGTGTAGCAGAGTGAGGGAGGAACTTCTCCCCTGTATGGCTTCAGATGATGTCACGCCTGCTGGGGAACGCCCCTTCCCAGTCTGTGAATCTGACTGAGACTGAGCAGAAAATACAGAGCAATATCAAGGTAGAAAACTAAAAAATAATAAAAATAAAGGCTGGGGCTGGTTTATGATGATGGGGGCAGGGACCTGGGAGGATTATAACATTTAACAAGATCATGATAGGTTCTCTTTAAAGGGGTACTCCGCCCCTAGGCATCTTATCCCCTATTCAAAGGCTAGGGGATAAGATGTCTGATCGTGGGGGGGTTCGGTCGCTGGGACCCCCCCTGTGTTCTCTGGCCCAGCACCCCAGTGAAAATTTATCTTCAGAAAGCAGGAGAAAATCCCCATAGCAAACCTCACCTGCTCTAGACAGTTCATGAAATAGACAGAGGTGACAGCAGAGAGCACCATGTCTAACTGGAAAGAACTACACAACTTCCTCAAGGATATACAGCAGCTAATAAGTACATCACAACAGAAATCTTAAACAACTCACAAGTTTTCCAGTTGCGCTTTGTCCTCCCTCATTGAGCCACAATCCGGGGACCATGGCTGAGTAGTAGGGACCCCACACACCGGGGACAAATATAGGCTCCTCACTGATCTGTATGGGGAGGAAAAAAAGAAGAACACCGTATGATTACATTTCCATTAGATTTATGGATAACAAAAAGATTGTGTCTGCCCTGCTCCTCGGGGGCGGGATTAGTGGTGGTAATACATTGTAGATATACAGTTTACATTGTTCCCCATAATACATTGTATATATACAGTTTACATTGTTCTCCATAATACATTGTATATATACACTTTACATTGTTCTCCATAATACATTGTATATATACACTTTACATTGTTCCCCATAATACATTGTAGATATACACTTTACATTGTTCTCCACAATACATTGTGTATACACTTTACATTGTTTCCCACAATACATTGTATATATACACTTTACATTGTTCTCCATAATACATTGTATATATACACTTTACATTGTTCCCCATAATACATTGTATATATACACTTTACATTGTTCTCCATAATACATTGTGTATACACTTTACATTGTTCTCCATAATACATTGTATATATACACTTTACATTGTTCCCCATAATACATTGTATATATACACTTTACATTGTTCTCCATAATACATTGTATATATACACTTTACATTGTTCTCCATAATACATTGTATATATACACTTTACATTGTTCCCCATAATACATTGTATATATACACTTTACATTGTTCTCCATAATACATTGTATATATACACTTTACATTGTTCCCCATAATACATTGTTCCCCATAATACATTGTATATATACACTTTACATTGTTCTCCATAATACATTGTATATATACACTTTACATTGTTCCCCATAATACATTGTATATATACACTTTACATTGTTCCCCATAATACATTGTATATATACACTTTACATTGTTCTCCATAATACATTGTATATATACACTTTACATTGTTCTCCATAATACATTGTATATATACACTTTACATTGTTCTCCATAATACATTGTATATATACACTTTACATTGTTCTCCATAATACATTGTATATATACACTTTACATTGTTCCCCATAATACATTGTATATATACACTTTACATTGTTCTCCATAATACATTGTATATATACACTTTACATTGTTCTCCATAATACATTGTAGATATACACTTTACATTGTTCCCCATAATACATTGTATATATACACTTTACATTGTTCCCCATAATACATTGTTCCCCATAATACATTGTATATATACTTTACATTGTTCCCCATAATACATGGTATATATACAGTTTACATTGTTTCCCATAATACATTGTAGATATATACTTTACATTGCTCCCCATAATACATTGTGTATACACTTTACATTGTTTCCCATAATACATTGTATATATACACTTTACATTGTTCCCCATAATACATTGTTCCCCATAATACATTGTATATATACACTTTACATTGTTCCCCATAATACATTGTATATATACACTTTACATTGTTCCCCATAATACATTGTATATATACAGTTTACATTGTTCCCCATAATACATTGTATATATACACTTTACATTGTTCCCCATAATACATTGTATATATACAGGATACATTGTTCCCCATAATACATTGTATACATACAGGATATATTTCCCAGCAGATACAATGTATCCTGGGACAATGATTCCTCCTTTCTGATGATCCACAGGCGCGTTCAGCGGATCATTTACAGTCGGGCCTGAAATCCTTGTTTACTTTGGCTAATGCCATCTGTAAGTGTTTATATTGGACACTTCTTCCACATGATGTCTAAAACTTTCGTAAAAAGCCTCTGCGAATTGCTGGGAAGGATCAGGGTAAAGATATCTGCAGCACATGGAGCCTCCGACTGCCCGTGATGAGCATTTGTTATCTATATGTAAGTATACATTGTCATTGTGGATACAGTAAGCCAGTGTTTCCCAACCAGTGTGCCTCCAGCTGTTGCAAAACGACAACTCCCAGCATGCATAGACATCCTTACACCAATGATTTCCAACCACTGTGCCTCCAGCTGTGGCAAAACTACAACTCCCAGCATGCCCAGACATCCTTACACCAATGGTTTCCAACCAGTGTGCCTTCAGCTGTGGCAAAACTACAACTCCCAGCATGCCCAAACATCCTTAGGTCAGTGATTCCCAACCAGTGTGCATCCAGCTGTTGCAAAACTACAACTCCCAGCATGCCCAGACATCCTTATGCCAATGGTTTCCAACCAGTGTGCCTCCAGCTGTTGCAAAACTACAACTCCCAGCATGCCCAAAACACCCATACGTGAGTGATTCCCAACCAGTGTGGATACAGCTATTGCAAAACTACAACTCCCAGTATGCCCAGACATTCTTACACCAACGGTTTCCAACCAGTGTGCCTCCAGCTGTTGCAAAACTACAACTCCCAGCATGCCCAAACATCCTTAGGTCAGTGGTTCAAAATCATGGTGCATCCAGCTGTTGCAAAACTACAACTCCCAGCATGCCCAAATATCCTAAGGCTAGTGAATTTCAACCAGTGTGCCTCCAGCTGTTGCAAAACTACAACTCCCAGCATGCTCAGAAATCCCTAGGCTATGGTTTCCCAACCAGCATGCATCCAGCTGTTACAAAACTAAAAATCCCAGCATGCCCAGACATCCTTAGACCAATGGTTTCCAATCAGTGTGCCTCCAGCTGTTGCAAAACTACAACTTCCAACATACCCCGACATCCTTAGACCAGTGTTCTCCAACCAGTGTGCTTCTAGCTGTTGCAAAACCACAATTCCCAGCATGCCCGGACAGCCAACGGCTGTCCGGGCATGCTGGGAATTGTAGTTTTGCAACAGCTGGATGCAGACTGGTTGGAAAATATTGCATTAAGCTACTGTAATGGTCAGAAACCTTATGGAGAATCAGAGAGTAGGATGTTGCATTATCATATAGAAGACTAAACAATAGTGTTGCTCGCGAATATTCGCAATGCGAATTTTATTCGCGAATATCGCATATTCGTGAATTCGCGAATATTCGCGAATATAGCACTATATATTCGTAATTATGAATAGTCTTTATTTTTTTTTTGTTTTTTTTTTATTTATTTTTCACAGTGCGAAAATATGCATATGTTAATTTTCGCATATGCGAATTTTCACATATGCGAAAATAAATCGAGAATATTACAAATATTCGCGAATTCGAATATGGCCTATGCCGCTCAACACTACTAAACAATGGCAGAATGTTTGGGGCGCAATAGGTAATACAGATGACATGTGTCATGTGGGGTCCTATAGCTGAATCCCAAGGAGTTTCATCTCAGAGAGAATAAGTTGGACAAGGACCCCGCTGCAATACACTAATCTCTATATATTCTTTTGTATTATAATACATATATTTATATATATATTCGCTGCAATACACTAATCTCTTGGTGTTGGATCTAGTTCTGTAATAATAAATCTTCCGGCATGTATTGGGGTTTGCTATATATTATATCTAAAATTCAGACCCCAGCAAAGCCGAAACACAGTGTCACACTATATACTGCGGTGACACACAGTAACAAAATCTACAGAATGACAACCTTTAGACCAATCAAGAAGCGTCTACTGACTACACCGTGCAAGTCATCCTCTTGTATCATTCATTGGTCGTATAACTGAACCTCAATGAGTTTCATCTCAGAGAGAAGAAGCTGGACAAGGACCCCTCTGCAATACACTAATCTCTATATATTCTATTGTATTATAATATATTATATATTCTTAGTGATTCTCTCGCAGCAAGAGACATCTTCTCCCTATGATCCTTGCTGCGGTAGGTTTTCTGGGGTCAGGGAGAGATTGTTTTTTGCTGAGCTCGGCTCTTCTGGAAATCTTCTGACAACAAGAACAATTGGGTGTAATGGGAAACGTGGCTTCGATTATAAACACTGAATGTTAGTGGATTATTTACTCGTCAGATTAATAGCGACGCCGGGTCCTGAATGTAAACTTCATAGCTGGCGATTTACATTAGGATGTGGAAATCTGCGCAGTTTACATTATGAAACCACATGAAATACATAGGACAAACCCGTCAGATCGCAACGTCATGGACCGCGAGGGTGAGGGCGTCGACTATGTGTCATGTGATATCAAAGGATATTAAAGGGAAGATGATAAAATAGACATAAAGCACATGCAAAATTATCAGGATTGTGCTTATAGGCATTACAGAACTACTACTTCCAGCATGCCCAGAAATAGTTGTAGTTATGCGACAGCTGGAGGCACACTGGCTGGGGAACACAGGGTTAGCCTCTCTATAAAATTCCCCCGGTTTGTGCAGTATTGTGGGGATTATAGTTTAAAACTGGAACTATTGGTTAGCCCAGTGTTTCCCATTCAGTGTGCCTCCAGCTGTTGCAAAACTACAACTCCCAGCATGCCCGGACAGCCAACGGCTGTCCGGGCATGCTGGGAGTTCTAGTTTTGCAACAGTTGGAGGCACACTGAATGGGAAACACTGGGTTAGCTAGCCTCTCTAGAAAATTCTGTGGCTTGTGCAGTATTGTGCGGATTATAGTATACACTCTGTGAATTTGGCATTACAGAACTACTACTCCCAGCATACCCAGAAATAGTTGTAGTTATGCGACAGCTGGAGGCACACTGGTTGGGGAACACAAGGTTAGCCTCTCTATAAAATTCCCCGGTTTGTGCAGTATTGTGTGGATTATAGTTTAAAACTGGAACTATTGGTTAGCCCAGTGTTTCCCATTCAGTGTGCCTCCAGCTGTTACAAAACTACAACTGAGGCACACTGAATAGGACACACTGGGTTAGCCTCTCTAGAAAATTCTGTGGCTTGTGCAGTATTGTGCAGATTATAGTATACACTCTGTGAATTTGGCGTTACAGAACTACTACTCCCAGCATGCCCAAAAATAGTTGTAGTTATGCGACAGCTGGAGGCACACTGGTTGGGGAACACAGGGTTAGCCTCTCTATAAAATTCCCCGGTTTCTGCAGTATTGTGTGGATTATAGTTTAAAACTGGAACTATTGTAGTTTTGCAACAGCTGGAGGCACACTGAATGGGAAACACTGGGTTAGCCTCTCTAGAAAATTCTGTGGTTTGTCCAGTATTGTGCGGATTATAGTATACACTCTGTGAATTTGAACACAATATAACCTTGTCCTAGTTCTTTAGTTTGCTCTTGGTATATTCCTTTTATTTTTTTTTATTTTGTTGTTGTTTTTTTGTATTAAGATGTTTCTGCAGTGTTACTCTGTTTGTCTTGCATCAAGTTTCCGTTTATTTTTTGGCTTTTTCTTTTTTAGCAGGTTCCTATTTCCTTCTCTTTTGACTCTGGTAGGGAGAGTTAGCCAAGGGTTTCCATAGGGACATTGCAGGGACAGTAAGGTTTATTTGTCTGGTGATAGGTTATAGTTCAGGATTAGTTCTAGGGAGAAGATTAAGGACAACCAGTCTTTATATTTGTTCCTTTTTTTTTGTCATCTTTCATCCACATTATCTACCCCTTCTGCTGTCTATTGCTATACTTGTTCTTGTTACCTGCCAGATGTTGGCAGGTATGTATGTTTTTCTGTGCCTGTTATTATTCGGTTCTATTTTAAGTCCTGGGGGTATCTGAATACTGGGAGCCACAACTAGGGTGACTGCTATAGGTAAAGCCCAGTTCTGCCATCTAGTGGCCAGCTGGCCCTCTAACTATAAATAAAGAAGCTCTCTCTCTCTCTCTCTGCCTTTCTCACAGCGGTAAATCTCAGCATGACTCAAAGGACCAATCAGATGCCTGTAAACACAAAAAAGTCAACGCTAGCTCCGAGCTGGCATAAATTGTAGTAAATATGATAGAGGAAGAGGCCACGCCTCCTTCATGCCATGTCGTTCCCCCTGCCAACCCACTTGGTGAGCGCACAAGTCATATACCATTGACCAAATGTTGATTTGCAAAAATGTGCAAAATTTAGCTGGGGCTCCCGGTACATGCGTCCCGCACAGTTCCAGCAGAAAGTCCCACATTTTTGAGTTTTTTTAGGTCTATTTCTCTAGTGACACCCAAAGCCGCTTTCAAAGACACAAGTTTGTCTCCATTCCACTGTCAGACATGTGACAATCTGCACCTGTAGAACATTCATCCCATCTTCGACAATCCACAAACCACAGGAAGACTACAGAATTCTCGGTGGAGCTTTGGATGTGAATGGAGAAGAAAACACCCTGTGCAGATACATTAGTATATATATATATTCCCAAAGTCCTGGTCTCCTCCGGACATGGCCAAACGAAGGAAAACAGGCGCCAAGTTATACAGAAGCCTTTGTTTCCCTCCTGATCGTTGGCTGTCCAGGCATTCTGGGAGTTGTAGTTTTGCAACAGCTGGAGGCACACTTGTTGGGAAACACTAGGTTAGCCTCCATAAAATTCCCTGGTTTGTGCAGTATCATGCGGATTATGGCATACACTGAACCCAGTATAACCTTGTATCTCTCTAATACTTTGTCCTAGTTCTTCAGTTTGGTTTTTGTGTACTTCTGTTTTTTTGTATTAGAGTTTTTGGGGTTTTGCTCAGTTTTTTTTTTCTCTCTCTGTATCTTTCCTGTTACCTTCTTCGTGACTTTACTAGGGAGAGTTTGTTCAGAATTTACATAGGGACATTGCAAGATAAGTGAGTTTTGTTTGTCTGGTGATAAGTTATAGTTCAGGGTAAGTTCTAGGGAAAAGATTAGGGACAGCCAGGTCAAGTTCAGGTTACAAGTGTCAGTGTCTTTCAGATTTTACTCTGTTTTCTTTGTCAGAACCTGTAGGGTTAAAAAGTTCTGACAGCTTCTTTGTTGTTCTTTGTTAATTGCTTACGCCCCGGCTGTCTTGACTGTCAGCTGACCTTGTTTGCAGCACCTGTTGTGGCTCCATATAAGCTGCCAGTTTACTCCCAGTCAGTGCTTGCTATAGGGCTCAGTTTGTACTCTAGCTAGCTGTCTTCTGCATTTGTTATATCTGGCTTCTTGAACCTTTGGCTCCTCTCGCTGACTATTCTGTCTGGTATTAGCGAATTTGTACTGTGACTTCTCCTGGCTTCAGATGTGGATAGTTGACATTGGACCTATTGTGTGAGTGTTTAGTCTTTCTTGTCAGTCTGTCTGTATTACTGTCCCCGGACTAAAGACTGTGTCATTGTAGTTTATTATTTTGACAAATACGCCCCTCACGTATATAGAAATCACCACAATCCACCTCCAAAAATGGAACTTCATGCGCTGAGGGACCAGGTAGTAATGTGAGCAAATAACTTTATTCCCAGCATGCAACGAGTTTCGTGCATCTGCGCTTCATCAGGCTTCATCACGTATATAGGAAGGGACTGTTGTGGGCCTGTTATTTAGGACAGGTACGCAAGTAGGCAGGGACAGGGGGAGTGGGCGAGAATAGTGTGCACTCCTTCCCTGCCCATACGTGACATTCTTTATTTGGTTCCTAGCTCCTTCTTTTTACTCTGTAAGGGAGAGTTAGTCCAAAGTTTCCATAGGGACATTACAGGGACAATGAGGTTCATTTGTCTGGTAGAGGTTATAGTTCAGGGGAAGTTCTAGGGACAAGAATAGGTTATATAGCGCACAAGTCATATACCATTGACCAAATGTTGATTGTGCAAAAATATGTTTTTTCAGGTCTATTTCTCTAGTCACACCCAAAGCCGCTTTCAAAGACACAAGTTTGTCTCAATTTCACTGTCAGACATGTGACAATCTGCGCCTGTGGAACCATCAATGCAATTTACAACCCCCAGGAAAACAACAGAATTCTCGGTACAGCTTTGGATGTGAATGGAGAAGAAAACACCCTGTGCAAATACATCAGTATATATTCCTAAAGTCCTGGTCTTCTACGGACAAAACAAAGACCAAACGAAGGAAAACAGCCGCCAAGTTATACAGAAGCCTTTGCTGGTAATTCTCTGCAGCTTCCCGAGAGCCGAACCCCCCGTCCCCCCCCCCCCTCCCCAAACCCAAAAAACCAACATGTTTTGATTTTGAATTCGGAGGCTTCATCCAAGACCTTCACGTGGCATCTGCATTAAAATCTCCAGAAACGCTTGGACATGTCACATGCTCGATAGGAATAACTTCCAGAAATCGGAATGCGAGCGCTGACCTCTTCCAGTTACGATACGTGACTCATTTCTGGGCCGAACGGATGAATCTGAGGCCGGAGCGAGAACCTCCAGACGGGATTTATTTCAGCCTCTGACTCTTCCAAGTATCAATTAGCGGCCGGGATTCCTGGAGGAAACCTCAGGGTTCTCAGCTGCTCAGAAGCTCTTTGTCTAGAGGGATCTGATCGGTATCTACCGCATACGGTAGTACAGCATACTGTGATATATCAGCTTTGGGGAAAGCTTTGGGGCAACCAATTTGGCCACCATGATGAGGTCGCCAGCTTCATTCCCGGTTGTCACTGTCATGGATGGATCACTGTACGGCTGGATACATTCACCATTTGAGAGGTTGGCAACGCTGAATATAAACCCTTAAATGGGCACTGTCATCAACTTTTATTTTTGATATGTTGTAGTACTTTTATTTATTAACAGTGTATTTTACGTTTGAAAACCGGCCAATAGGGGTCTCCCTCATAGTGGCCGACTGCAGGCTGGCATGACGTCACGCCTGAATTCGGACCGATGCCGGCCGGGCATCAGTCCTAATCCATTCATCCTGCGCTCGCTCCCTGCCTGTCAATCAGACAGGCTGGAGCGAGCGCTGAGAAGAGAAAAAGTGCGCATTGGCTCCCCTGCTCCCTGGCCTCGCACGCCGGCCCCGCCTCCCGGCATCCCGTCGCTGCTGTCCTGCACTTACTTTTCACGCTGGCCCCGTCGCTGCACTGTCCTAGTATGTCTGGGAGGGGGAGGAGGAGCGGGTTGCACGGCGGGCTTCGGGTGGCGGGGTTCAGGGGGTGGGGGGGGCGGTCCGGGCGGGGTTGCGTCGTCACGCCCCCTCCCATAGACTTGCATTGAGGGGGCGTGGCCGTGACGTCACACGCCTCCATCGCTGCACCCGACGCTCTAAAGGAACGCCGGGTGCATCAGGGAGATTGCGGGGGTCCCCAGTGGAAAGGGGATAAGATGTCTAGGGGTGGAGTACCCCTTTAAGCAGAAGAAGTTTGTCAGCATCCCCCATGTCTCCCATAATTCTTCCTGGCGGCCGTCACCCTACCATGTCATATCGGTAGTGTGAAAGGGGCCTAACACACAGAGTATGCCCACTCAAGTACTGTTTAAAGGAGTGCACCCATTCAAGGAGTCATTTAAGGAGCATGCATAAACAAGGACTCTTTTAGGGAGCATATCCAGGCAATGACTCTTTAATTTGAGACATAGAGGGACATAGATAGGATTCCCACACAAAGACTCTTAAAGAGACAGTGCTGACTCAAGTAATGGGAGATTTATCAAAACCTGTGCAGAGGAAAACTTGCCCAGTTGCCCATAGCAACCAATCAGATCGCTGCTTTCATTTTTATGAAGGCCTGTGAAAAATGAAAGAAGCGATCTGATTGGTTGCTATGGGCAACTGGGCAAGTTTTCCTCTGCACAGGTTTTGATAAATCTCCCCCTTAGTGAGTATTCATACTCAATTACTTCTTATGGAGTTTGCCCACCAAAGAACTTCTTCAGGGAGCATGTACACGCCAGGACTCTTTAAGAAAGATAGCCCATTAAAGGACACTGTTTAGATAGGCTGCCCACACGATGACTCTTTAAGAGATTGTGTTCACTCAAGTAGTTTTTTTAGAAAACATGTCAAGTCAAGGACGCTTTCAGGGAGTTTGGTCAGTCAAGGATCTTTTTTGGGGCTTACTCACTCAAGGACTCTTTCAAGAAGTGTGCACAGTGAAGGACTCTTTTATGGCACAGGGAAACTTAAAGGGGTACTCCGGTGAAAAACTTTTTTTTTTTTTTTTTAAATCAACTGGTGCCAGAAAGTTAAACAGATTTGTAAATTACTTCTATTAAAACATCTTTTAAAATCCTTCCAGTACTTATTAGCTGCTGAATACTACAGAGGAAATTATTTTCCGTTTGAAACACAGAGCTCTCTGCTGACATCACGAGCACAGTGCTCTCAGTCATCAACTGCAGAGCCGAGAAGTTCGTGACGAATCGAATTTACTGTAAATTCGCTCATCTCTAATCTTCATTCAAAGAATCTTCTATGGAGCATGTCCACTCAATGGGGAGTATTTATCAACTGAGTTATGTGGGGTTTTTTTTTGCGCACAATTCTATGCGCCAAAGTTTGGTGCCTTTAGAGGGTTTTTTTTTTTTTGCCGCAATTCACCGCCAAGAAATTTTGTACATGGAAAACACACAAAGCAATGTCAGAAAATGTAAAGGCGTCAAAATACTTAAAACATTTTTTTTGTGGAAGCAGCGACACCTCCAGGGCTCCGCTACGCACTACTATCCTGCGACATTGTTGTCTCTGAGGGACCTTCACCCTCCGTTGCGCCAGCATTGGACATGGCCGCACAGGTTCAGGAAAGGTAAAGCACTAAAGTAACCAAAAAAAAAAAAAAATACAAAAACACTCAAGTTAAAAATTATATCCATTTCACATGGTGGCTATAAACCCCACAAAAGAAAAGAACTCCCGTCGCTTGCTGATAGACTGCAGGAGGGACTCCGGAACGACTGCTCTACAGGGTAAAATACGCGTCCGCTGTGGCGGTAAGTTCTGTGGAAAAGGCGCTGTGCCAAAATGACTGACAACGTGTGTCAAATGAGCATATCCCCTTTTAGAGACTTTGCTCACTCAAGGACTCTTTTATGGAGCATGTCCACTTAAAGGGGTACTCCGGCCCTAAGACATCTTATCCCCTATCCAAAGGATAGGGGATAAGATGTCTGAGCGCGAGGGTCCCGCCACTGGAGACCCCCGTGATCTTGCATTCAGCATCCACCTCGGGGAGCTGCACGCCGTGCTACCAGCTCAGAATCTGCCGTGTGATGACCACGGGTCCGGAGTATCGTGATGTCACAACTCCGCCCTGTGTGACGTCACGCCCCCGCTATGCATGTCTATGGGAGGGGGCGTGACGACTGTCACGCCCCCTCCCATAGACTTGCATAGCGGGGTCGGAGTACCCCTTTAAGGACTTTTTTTTGCAGTGTCCTGAACGTGCTCATTAAGCGATTGTGCCCACTCATTGCCGAATTTATTTTATTTTTTCCTATTTATTTTTTGTTACTTGTGGGTAGCGTCTCCCCTTTCCTTCCTTGTGGTGGGTTTATCTGTTTAATCCATTCTCCATTCCCCAGGCATGTTCTTAGGATTTCACAAGCAGAGCACATGGCGCACCATATCACTGCGCCGGGCCGGGAAGACTTGATACACTTGTTGGTGTCTCAAACATTAATCCCGTTCCGAGAACATTGTGAGCCGGTTTGTGTTTCCAGCCTTGTCGACACCCGCGGATGGATGAGCGGAGCGCACACAACACTCTGGCTCCGGGCTATACCCAACGTCCAGGCTCCAGAGTTGGCAGGTGTCATGGTGTTTCCCAACCGCTGTCAAAACTCAGACACCGAGACTCTCACAGTCACACAAAACACGATCTGGCCGAGGCCGGATCCAAGATAGAAAAAAAAAGAGAAGAAAAAGAGACTGGAAATGTATAAGACGGAACAAACCAGAGGACTATAAATAGAAAGATGAAAATTCAGACTACAGGATGGGAGTCGGGCACCTGTCGATAAACACCAGGAACTGGCCAGACCCAGACAGGGCTCCGAGACGGGGCCGACTGACTGTGGAAAACTTTCTTCTACTTAGTGAACCTCTACGGCGGTGATTCAAAACCAGTGTGTCTCCAGCTGTTGCAAAACTACAACCCGCAGCAACACCCAGTCATGTTCTAAGGCTTATATGAGCAAAGCATTGACTTGCAGGGAAGCTAACTCCAATGGGTGGCACCAGAGAGCAGACTTTCTTCTACTCTAGACAGTGAACCTCTACGGCAGTGATTCCAAACCAGTGTGTCTCCAGCTGTTGCAAAACTACAACCCCCAGTAACACCCAGTCATGTTCAAAGGCTTTGACTTGCAGGGAAGCTATCTCCAATGGGCGACACCAGAGAGCAGGCTCTTATCCTTCTAGGACTCTGGTCTTCAAACTGTGGACCTCCAGATGTTGCAAAACTACAACTCCCAGCAACACCCAGTCATGTTCTAAGACTTATATGAGCGAAGCATTGACTTGCAGGGAAGCTATCACCAATGGGTGGCACCAGAGAGCAGACTTTCTTATACTCTAGACAGTGAACCTCTAAGGCAGTGATTCCCAACCAGTGCATTTCCAGCAGTTGCAAAACTACAACTCCCAGCAACACCCAGTCATGTTCTAAGGCTTATATGAGTGAAGCATTGACTTGCAGGGAAGCTATCTCCACTGGGTGGCGCAAGAGAGCAGGCTCCTATCCTTCTAGGACACTGGTCTCCAAACTGTGAACCTCCAGCTGTTGCAAAACTACAACTCCCAGCATGGATTCCTGATCTGTTACCAAGACTGATCTGCCCGGGTATACGGTGAAGTTAGTCAGGACCCCATACCCATGTGATTCTATGACAAATCCACAATTACAAGATATATTACTGGATATAACATGGGGGTTTGTCATATGACTTTCTTCTACTCTAGACAGTGAACCTCTATGGCAGTGTTTGCCAGCCACTGTGTCTTCAGCTGTTGCAAAACTACAACCCCCAGCAACACCCAGTCATGTTCTAAGGCTTAAATGCGTGAAACATTTACTTGCAGGGAAGCTATCTCCAATGGGTGGCACCAGAGAGCAGGCTCCTAACCTTCTAGGACACTGGTCTCCAAACTGTGGACCTCCAGATGTTGCAAAACTACAACTCCCAGCATGCCCGGACATGCTTGAAGTTGTAGTTTTGCAACAGCAGGAGACACACGGTTTGGCAAACACCGTTGTAACATGGTCAATTATTTTGTCTGGTAAATATCAAGTTACTGTAGAAAGGTGCAGTCAGTGACACTATAAAGAGCTTCACACACTGCAGAGCATCACACATTCTAGGAAGAAGAACGCTCTGCACACCCAGTACAGTAAGGGTACGTTAGATGGTTATCTCCAGCTGTTTCAAAACTACAACTCCCAGCAACTCCCAGTCATGTTCTAAGGCTTAAATGAGTGAAGCTTTGGCTTGCAGGGAGGCTTTCTCAATAGGTGGCACTAAAGAGCAGGCTCTTATCCTTTAAAGGGGTAGTCCAGTGGTGAAAAACTTATCCCCTATCCTAAGGATAGGGGATAAGTTTGAGATCGCAGGGGTCCGACCGCTGGAGCCCCCTGTGATCTCCTGTACAGGGCCCCGGCTCTCCGGCCAGATAGCGGGTGTCGACCCCCGCATGAAGCGGCGGCCGACACGTCCCCTCAATACATCTCTATGGCAGAGCCGGAGATTGCCGAAGGAAGCGCTTCGGCTCTGCCTTAGAGTTGTATTGAGGGGGCATGTCGGCCACCGCTTCGTGCGGAGGTCGACACGGCCCCTTCCCGCGGGCTGTCGGGACCCGGTACAGGAGATCGCAGGGGGCGCCATCAGTCAGACCCCCCTCCCGCGATCTGCAACTTATCCCCTATCCTTAAGATAGGGGATAAGTTGTTCACCACTGAGTCACCACTGGACTACTCCTTTAAGGACTCTGATCTTCAAACTCAGGACCTCCGGCTGTTGCAAAACTACAACTCCCAGTTGCAGTATTGCAACAGCTGGAGGCTCCCTGTTTGGGAAACACTGCTATAAACAATGGCCATGGCGGGAAGACTCAGTGTGACCCATTGGTTATAACAGTGTTTCCAAACCAGTGTGCCTCCAGCTGTTGAAAAACTACAACTTCCAGCATGCCCGGACCGTCAAAGGCTGGCTTTTGGGGCATGCTGTTAGTTGTAGTTTTGCAACAGCTGGAGGTACACTGCCTGGAAAACACTGCTGTAGAGGCAGCCAATGCATATAAGAATGGGTTCTGTTTATTTGTACATTATTGGGGGGGGGGGGGGGGGTCATCTTGCCTTGTCTTCTAAAGCATTAGGATGTATGCTTTTACAGCAAGCCTCAAGGACGTATGCGACAATTGACAGGAGCTGCCCCGTTAGAAGGGGAGGCTGATCTGTAAGCAACAATCATTGTGAAGATCCTGTCTTCTCTATCTACTGATGTCAGCTTTTACTATAATCCTTTAAAATGGGGATTTTCTCCTGCTCTGGACAGTTCCTAAACTGGACAGCAGAGGTCAGCAGAGAGCACTGTGGTCGTGACAGAAGAGAAATCCAAAAAGAAAAGCATTTCCTCTGTAGTATACAGCCCCTAAAAATTACTGGAAGGATTAAGTAATTTACAAATATTGTTTAACTTTCTGGCACCGGTTGATCTAAAAAACAAACAAAAAAAAAGTTTTCCAAGGGAGTACCCCTTTAATATTTGCCCTAGTGGTAAAACTGAGAACTGCAGGATTTCATGATTATTAAAAAAATTATAATAATTGATTAAAATGAGAAAAAAAAATCACAAAAAACTTCTGAAAAAATCAGTATAACATAAACTTGATTTATACAATATTATTATTATTGTTAATAATAATAATAAAAATAATATTGAAAATTGTAAATAATAATAATAAAAATTATAATAAATAAATATCTGTTTATAATTCATCTCTAGCCCAGTACTGCATTACGGCTGCCGCTGCTTTGTGTGTCTGGATTCCTCCTGTTCTCAGGAGCCAAAACCACAAAAAACGCAGAGCTAAACTTTTCTCACAGCTCCGCTGCCAACCTCTTCCCGTTCCCAGGAGTCTCACAAAGGTGCTTCTGTAGCTTAGAAGTCAAACCCGCCGTACCTGAAGATAGGAGCGCGGTCCAACACCGAGCAGACCGCAACCACTACAGTAAACTGCTGGGGATAATATACACCCCCCCCCATGTCATGGCCCCTGGGAAATAATAACCAAAGAATAATGACGCCAAAAGAAAAGTCCCAAACACACTGTATACAAGGATATGAGGACAGGTGAGAGAAAAGGAGAGATCTGGATATAACTCAGGATCAGTACAGGATAAGTAATGTAATGTATGTACACAGTGATCTCACCAGCAGAATAGTGAGTACAGCTCTGGAGTATAATACAGGATATAACTCAGGATCAGTACAGGATAAGTAATGTAATGTATATACACAGTGACCCCACCAGCAGAATAGTGAGTACAGCTCTGGAGTATAATACAGGATATAACTCAGGATCAGTACAGGATAAGTAATGTAATGAATGTACACAGTGACCTCACCAGCAGAATAGTGAGTACAGCTCTGGAGTATAATACAGGATATAACTCAGGATCAGTACAGGATAAGTAATGTAATGTATGTACACAGTGACCTCACCAGCAGAATAGTGGGTACAGCTCTGGAGTATAATACAGGATATAACTCAGGATCAGTACAGGATAAGTAATGTAATGTATGTACACAGTGACCTCACCAGCAGAATAGTGAGTACAGCTCTGGAGTATAATACAGGATATAATTCGAGATTTTCCTAGCTTGTGGCGGAAAATATTAGTTATATGAAGACAGGAGGCGAGTATCTTATGCATTATTCTTTCTTTAATAATGCCCATAGCAGAACAAAATTCAATAAACAATCAGTGTAAAGAAAAAACTACAACTCCCAGCAGTCCCGGGACCACAGCAGCCACTCCTCGTCTGTAGCCTCTATATAAGGACTGCCCACATATAGATCCTCCTCTTTCTTCACGCGAATCAGAGCCGCACAGGAAACCGAAACGCCAGCCAGACGTCCACACCGCTCCTTAAATCTTCGGCCAGCAAGGCCAGAACCCAGGAAACGAGGCCAATCGACGGCCTAACTTCGTCCCAACGGGGACTGTAGAGAACTCCAGCAGTGCTTAACCAACAGGTTATTTGTAGACAGGAAACCAGCCAATGCCTTCAGTATCCTGAAAAGACAATAAAAATCATAACAGGGTGGGTAGGGAGGGAAGATACTCGCCTCCTGTCTTCATATAACTAATATTTTCCGTCACAAGCTAGGAAAATCTCGAATTATATATCAGACAGGAGGCTCATATCTTATGCAAGTTCAAAGCTAATAAGTATCGACAGAGAAAACAAAATCAGAAATAGTATTACAAAACTGACATGGAAACATGATCCTCCGGTCTGAAGTAGAACCGGCGAAAGGTAGTCTCTGAAGACCAATCAGCAGCCATGAGCAAGTCAGAAAGGGAGCCCCCTGCTGTGACTATTTTAGTAGCCATAGCACCCCTAGAAGAATGAGCTCCAAACAGGGAGACGTCTATGCCCGCCATATCCATGGCGGAACGCACCCAACGAGCCAAAGTAGCGGAGACCACCGGATGGTGAGGTCTGACGTAGGATATAAGAAGTTGAGAGAAATCCGGAGACCGTAAATCTGCAGTCTGCGATTCATACGCCTGTAGGCAACGAACCACACAAAGTCGAGGATGCGCGGGAAAAAACGGGTAAAAAACCGAGTGGATACCTGTCTTGGTCCGTCGGACCACCGAAAACTTGACTCCCTGAGGCGAAAATTGTCACCTAGAGACGTCCAAAGCCTTCACGTCCGAGACGCGTTTGATAGACACCAAACATAGAAGGACAGTCAGTTTGTACGACAACAGTTTTAGGGGAAGATCGTCATTGTCTTCCCAAGAGACAAACATCTCGAGCAACCTGGAGACATCCCAGGTCGACTGATATCTCGGCCGCGGGGGCCGTGTAAACTTAATGCCACGCAGCAGTCTACATACCAGTGGGTGTTTGCCCACCGGCAAAGAGTCCACTGGGCAATGGTAAGCCGCGATAGCCGATCGGTAAACGTTGATGGAACTATAAGATTTGCCGGATTCAAAGGAATCCGCCAAGTAGTTCACCACTACAGACACAGGTGCATGTACGGGATCAATCTGTCGTTGATCACACCAACGAACCCAGAGCCTCCAGGCTGATCGATAAGCCGATCTAGTCCCGGGGGCCCAGGCCAGGGCGAGGAGATCCCTAGCTGATCTTGAAAGATCCTGGTCCGCATCCGGGACCCCGAAACCAACCACGCTAGGAGAGGAAGGTTGCCCTCCAACACCAGAGGATGTAGATCCCCGGTCGGGTTGGAGAGGAGCTGTGGAAATTGGGGCAGAAGTCTGGGGTAGTCCACTGCCATCCCCAGAAGGAGAGGGAACCACGGTTGAGTGGGCCACCAGGGGGTGATCAGTACAATCGTCGCCCTCTGGTTCATCGTATGTAGGAGGACCCTGGAGATCATCTGGAATGGGGGAAACGCGTAGTGCGTTCCCCTGGGCCAGATGAGACGGAAAGCGTCGACTGCCGACGCCTCTGGGTCCGGTCTCCAGCTGAAAAAGCGAGGTAATTGATGATTGAGGCGAGAAGCGAAAAGATCCGTACACAATGGACCCCAAAGCTGTCTCAACCGTAGGAAAACTGATCGATCCAGCCGCCAATCGCTGGAATCTAGTAAGTAGCGAGAATTCCAGTCGGCCACCGTGTTGGAGACCCCCGGAATATATTCCGCCACCGGGATAATGTTGCGCTCTAGACAGAAATGCCAGAAGTCCTTGGCAAGATCTGCAAGCATCTTGGACCTGGTGCCCCCTAGGCGGTTGACGTATTGGACCGCCGCCACGTTGTCCATGCGTAACAAAACACAACAATTGGACGCTTGTGGCAAGAAGCTCTTGAGGGCAAAAAATGCCGCTAGGAGCTCCAAGGCATTGATGTGCAGGGCGACCTCCGTGGCGGACCAAGTCCCTCCTGTGGAAGCCTCCCCGCACCGCGCGCCCCAGCCGAGACGACTCGCGTCCGACTCTATGATGACGTCCGGGCAGGAATTGAATATGGTTTTGCCGTTCCACTCGACGGCATGACGAAGCCACCACTGCAACTCCTCGATGGCTGCCGGACAAAGAGGAACTTCGTCCGCATACCTGAGACCCTGGCGCAGATGCATAATCTTGAGTCTCTGAAGGGCCCTGTAGTGCAAGGGGGCCGGGAAGATGGCTTGGATGGAGGCTGCTAATAGGCCCACCAAGCGTGCTAGTACCCTTAAGGATAAGCACCCTCTGCGTAAGACTGCTCTGATTTCCTTGCGGATCAGGGCCAGTTTGGATTTGGGGAGGCTGAGAACGGCTTGATTGGTGTCCACCAAGAAGCCAAGGAACTCCATCTCTTGTAGAGGGATCAAAACAGATTTTTCTCGGTTGATTATGAATCCCAGATTCTGCAGAAGCAGCACCGTCCATGACATGTGAAGAGAAGCTTGCGTTTTGGAGCGGGCCATGATGAGGAGGTCGTCCAGATAAATGATCAGACGGACCCCTCTGCTCCTCAAGGATGCCACCACTGGTTTCATCAGTTTGGTGAAGCACCACGGAGCTGATGACAGGCCGAACGGAAGGCAAGTAAATTGCCACATGTGGTTCCTCCAGAGGAAACGAAGAAGATGTTGTGAATCTTGGTGGATAGGGACGGTGAGGTAAGCGTCCTTCAAATCCACCTTCACCAGCCAATCGCCTGGTTGTAACAAATCGCGAAGGGAGTGAATTCCCTCAATCTTGAAATGGCGATACGTGACATGTTGGTTTAGTTCCCGAAGGTTTATGACCGGACGGTAACCGCCCCCTTTTTTCTTCACTAGGAAAAGGTTGCTTACGAACCCTAGGGAAGAAGGGTCGATCTCTCGGATCGCCTGTTTGGACAGGAGATCTTGAATCTCGTTGTCTATGAGTAACATGTTGTGTTGTGAAAAACGGATAGGGGTTGGCTGTATACCCAGGACCGGTAGAGATTGGAGTTCTATGTGAAATCCCGCTACTGTCTGTAGGATCCACGCGTCTGCCGTAATCGCAGACCAGGCGTGGGAAAAATACATCAGGCGTCCCCCCACAGGGATGTGAGCATGTGGAATATCTGGCACACTTACCGGTAGTTGGACGGGAACGGGGATATCCGCGTCCGCCACGTCCGCGCCAAGGTCGACCTCTGGGGGGGAAGAAAGGCGACGGTTGTGCCATTGGGACTGTGTAGGACGGAGGAGCCTGAGGGTACTGGTATTGGGCAGAGGGTCTGCCCTGTGGCCTATAGGAGGGGGTGCGGCCGGTAGATCGGCCTCTACCTCTGCCGGCCCGAGGAAAAAGCTTATTTGTCCCTGATTTCTTTAATGAAGTCTGGGCTTTATCCAGACCTGTAAACAGGCCGACAAACCTGTTGATGTCCTTCATCAGGTTGTCCCCAAAGAGCATTCCTGCTGCTGCAGGCCCAGACTCAGTTTCAGCTAGGTGGGACAGTTGCGGGTCGAGGCGCATCAGGATCGACCTACGTCGTTCAATCGAGCAGGTGGTGTTGGCCGTACCTGCCAGGCATATGGCCCTCTGGGCCCACCCCCGGAGTTGACGGGTATCGACAGGTTGATCTGTCGTTGCGGCCTGCTCAGACAGGTTGAGTATCTTAGTGAGAGGGCCCAATAAGTCTAAGATACGCTCCTGAATAGTTTTAAATGAGCGTTCTATTCCCTTCTTAGGGAATTTACCCGATTTCATTAGGTATTTCATCAAAATGGGGTCCACTTCGGGGGTTGCCACTACTTTATTGGGAATAAAGGGCCTGGGACACTCAGCTCTCAGCTTGTTACGGCTGGTCCTGTCTAGGGACTTACGAGCCCAGAGCTCCACATACTGGGTCACGTGAGGAAGTGGGGACCATTCACCCGATCGTGGATGAGAGATGGAATCAGGGTGAAAAAGGGGTTCACCTAGGGAGTCTAGGATCACAGTGCCCTGTGTAACAGGGTTGGCGTCGGTGTCGAACGCCGTATCCCCAGCATCCTCGATATTAGTGTTGGATTCAAAGTCGTCAGACTCGCTGGATGATCCCGACGAATCCTCGTCAGAGGAATCTACGTAAGAGTCGGGTTTGGTCCGTCTAGCGGATCTGTGCCTCTTCTCATGTAACTCCCTGAGGCCCAGGGGTCGAGTGGAGTCTGATGGATGCTGGGGTTGGCAGGCCGGGGTAGGGGCTGCCTGGAGCACATTATTATCTTCCCCTGCCAGGGGAGTCAGATGTCGCCAATGTATGTTTCCTTTTATGGGAAACCTTTCCCTTCTTAATTGGCGGTTCACCGCTTTGGAATGGCGGGACAGATGCACAGGATACCGCTGGTAGTGATCCAGAGGTTACCATGGCGGAGGCCAAAGCCGCCTGAACAGACTTATTAATTAAGTCTTGTATCTGGTTGGCGGTCATAAATTGGGCCGAGTCTAAAGAGCTCTCCCCTCTACTGGGAGCAGATGAGGGTTCCTCAGCCATTTTGACTAACAGGTTAACTGTAGGAGAACTAGGGGGAAAAGATGAGGGGAAGGAATAAATTCCTGAAATCTACCTACAGAAAATACGTATAGGGAAATGATGGTACAGGCTCCGTCCTCCACACCGCTAGCGTTGCACTGACGCAGCGGTGGGAGGTGAGCCTGAGAGTCCTTGTACCCGGGGACGAAGTCTCGCGAGACTACGTCCGGCTGGGTACTGATTGGAAGGCGCAGGAGCGCGGTCCAGTGACGAAAGGGAAAACTCCGCCCCTCTCAGCGTGTAGGCCGCGAAGAAATGCGGCCGACGCGCGAAAGATCCGCCCCTATCCCGCGCGCGCGAAGCGCAGAACGTAGGAGAAGAAGGTAAAATGGCGCCGGGAGGGGGGGGGGTGTTGGGAAGCGGAGGAAGGTATGAGGAGCGGAGAGAGGAAGAGAATAGTGGAGTGATGAACCGGAGCAAGGAGAAAGACTAGCGCCGGGGAAATAGTTGTCCGAAACGGGGTAAAATCGCATAAAATGCGAATGGGCGAAGATAATCGCGATTATCTTCTCCCAACAACACAATATCTATAATAGTTATGATATAACAAGTAAGGAAAAAAAACCAAAGTATTAAATCACAGATAGCACTTAGCTTGTATGCTCTGCCATGAGCAGAAAGAAAGAGGGGGATCTATATGTGGGCAGTCCTTATATAGAGGCTACAGACGAGGAGTGGCTGCTGTGGTCCCGGGACTGCTGGGAGTTGTAGTTTTTTCTTTACACTGATTGTTTATTGAATTTTGTTCTGCTATGGGCATTATTAAAGAAAGAATAATGCATAAGATATGAGCCTCCTGTCTGATATATAACTCAGGATCAGTACAGGATAAGTAATGTAATGTATGTACACAGTGACCTCACCAGCAGAATAGTGAGTACAGCTCTGGAGTATAATACAGGATATAACTCAGGATCAGTACAGGATAAGTAATGTAATGTATGTACACAGTGACCTCACCAGCAGAATAGTGAGTACAGCTCTGGAGTATAATACAGGATATAACTCAGGATCAGTACAGGATAAGTAATGTAATGTATGTACACAGTGACCTCACCAGCAGAATAGTGAGTACAGCTCTGGAGTATAATACAGGATATAACTCAGGATCAGTACAGGATAAGTAATGTAATGTATGTACACAGTGATTATGTTGAAGTCCTGCACATCCCCTCCCTCCAATCTCATGTATGAACTGTACAGTGGCCAACAGGGTGGACTTGGGAACATTGGGAACATTTAGTTCCGAACGCTGTTTGCGCACTTTGGGGGTTGGTCACGTCCCCTTGTGATGTCACATCACGCCCCCCTCAATGCAAGTCTATGGGAGGGGGCGTGGCGGATGCCACGCCCCCTCCCATAGACTTGCATTGAGGGGGCGTGACCAACCCCCACAGCGTTCCAAACTAAATGTTCCCAATGCTGCCCAGTGGAGTACCCCTTTGACCTCTCTAGAGAAGAACTTGCCTTTATCGTCCATCCTGGTCTGAATTGCGCACTATATCGATGCACTTAGTGGATCCATCCATCTTTACCGCTGTGTGACTATACTGAACGTGCCCCCCCCCCTCCCCCTTGGTTCCCATATACATCAGAGAGTGTTATGTTCCTATGTTCTTATAAAATACCAGACTGTATTTTGGCTGAATACTTCAATGTTTGTTCCAAGCCAAATACACTCCTCTCAGTATGTGCCACCCGACTTTCCCCGTCTCTGTTCCAAGCTGGTGCCAGTCTTGTGTATGAAGCTTCCCGGCTTGGCTGCCATTTAACCCATATGGCTGTATAGTCACCTGTGCCCCTCTGGCGTAGAAGAGAATACGTCTTACAGGTATGGACATGTGACTCACTGTGCGGCGGAGGATGAGACGGGTGAAATACGCCAATCGTGTATATGAGCTATACCATGAATGTGCCCCTTGTTAACTAAATTGTTACTTAATGGGTAATCACCAATATGGCGCCATTATATCTTACCCAGCTTTCCTAGGATCATGAACATTAAAACCTTTCTGTGTAGCAGAACAGATTTGGAAGGTGTGTACCTGTATAACATGGACGGACTGCTGCTCAGGACCAGGAAAGCTGAGTGAGAACACTACATGTCATAATGGCCACACAGTTCTTTATGATGATAGAGATGAGTGCAGGGAGGGGATAGAGAGGACTGTGCAGCTGTAACTGTATGACCGCACAGTTCTCGCTATGATCATAGAGATGAGTGCAGGGAGGGGGATAGAGAAGACTGTGCAGCTGTATCTGTATGACCACACAGTTCTCTATGATCATAGAGATGAGTGCAGGGAGGGGATAGAGAGGACTGTGCAGCTGTAACTAGATGACCACACAGTTCTCTCTATGATCATAGAGATGAGTGCAGGGAGGGGGATAGAGAAGACTGTGCAGCTGTATCTGTATGACCACACAGTTCTCTATGATCATAGAGATGAGTGCAGGGAGGGGATAGAGAGGACTGTGCAGCTGTAACTATATGTCCACACACTTCTCTCTGTGATCATAGAGATGAGTGCAGGGAGGGGATAGAGAGGACTGTGCAGCTGTAACTATATGACCACACAGTTCTCTATGATCATAGAGATGAGTGCAGGGAGGGGATAGAGAGGACTGTGCAGCTGTAACTATATGACAACACAGTTCTCACTATGATCATAGAGATGAGTGTAGGGAGGGGATAGAGAGGACTGTGCAGCTGTAACTGTATGACCACAGAGTTCTCTCTATGATCATAGAGATGAGTGCAGGGAGGGGATAGAGAGGATTGTACAGCTGAAACTATATGACCACACAGTTCTCTCTATGATCATAGAGATGAGTGCAGGGAGGGGATAGAGAGGACTGTGCAGCTGTAACTGTATGACCACACAGTTCTCACTATGATCATAGAGATGAGTGCAGGGAGGGGATAGAGAGGACTGTGCAGCTGTAACTATATGACCACACAGTTCTCTATGATCATAGAGATGAGTGCAGGGAGGGGATAGAGAGGACTGTGCAGCTGTAACTATATGTCCACACACTTCTCTCTGTGATCATAGAGATGAGTGCAGGGAGGGGATAGAGAGGACTGTGCAGCTGTAACTATATGACAACACAGTTCTCACTATGATCATAGAGATGAGTGTAGGGAGGGGATAGAGAGGACTGTGCAGCTGTAACTGTATGACCACAGAGTTCTCTCTATGATCATAGAGATGAGTGCAGGGAGGGGATAGAGAGGATTGTGCAGCTGTAACTATATGACCACACAGTTCTCTGTATGATCATAGAGATGAGTGCAGGGAGGGGATAGAGAGGACTGTGCAGCTGTAACTGTATGACCACACAGTTCTCTCTATGATCATATGTATGAGTGCAGGGAGGAGATAGAGAAGACTGTGCAGCTGTAACTGTATGACCACACAGTTCTCTCTATGATCATATGTATGAGTGCAGGGAGGAGATAGAGAAGACTGTGCAGCTGTAACTGTATGACCACACAGTTCTCTCTATGATCATATGTATGAGTGCAGGGAAGGGATAGAGAGGACTGTGCAGCTGTAACTATATGACCACACAGTTCTCTCTATGATCATAGAGATGAGTGCAGGGAGGGGATAGAGAGGACTGTGCAGCTGTAACTATATGACCACACAGTTCTCTCTATGATCATAGAGATGAGTGCAGGGAGGGGATAGAGAGGACTGTGCAGCTGTAACTATATGACCACACAGTTCTCTCTATGATCACAGAGATGAGTGCAGGGAGGGGATAGAGGGGACTGTGCAGCTGTAACTATATGACCACACAGTTACACAGGTTTGACTTCTAAGCTACAGAAGAATCATTCTATAGATTTTCCCTACACGTTTGGTGTCTATATCCCTCCATAGGATTAAGTCCCCGACGCTCACACAGGGATATTCCCATTAGATTCAATCAGTTCCAGCTGGAGGATCGGGGGATGTAATGTGACATCTATAGGATAAGCTTCAGGCCATTCATACGTCTCTTCTCTCCCTGTACAAATAGTCGATAGCACAGGGCGCGATGTTCCACTTGGCGTAGTGCGAATCCGCGTATTTCTGGTAATTGCAATTAGGAAGGCGGTAAACGCGGACACGGTTATGTGAGTTTCAGTCATGTCTGGGAATCCGTTGCGGAACAAACCCGTCTTCTCTAATGCGCCAAAATCAGGCAGGACAAAAAAACAAGCAAATCCTCAGACACCTACAGAGGGGGGAGCGGCGCGGCCGCCATTATCAGCCTGGGGGGGGGGGGGGGGGATAGACACGGTCCAGCTGAAAACGTCCGCACCTCATATATTAGTCTACAGCAGTGGTCTCCAACCTGCGGACCTCCAGATGTTGCAAAACTACAACTCCCAGCATGCTCGGACAGCCTTCGGCTGTCCGGGCATGCTGGGAGTTGTAGTTTTGCAACATCTGGAGGTCCGCAGGTTGGAGACCACTGGTGTACAGGAACTTTATAGGTAGCAAGAATGTTTCTTCAAGTGCATGTTAATTACTTTCTTTATTAATTTCTTAACATTTTCAGGATCCTTGCTTGCTGTCAGTGAATTGTGTAAGCATAAAGGCTGTCAGGCATGAGGTGGGGGGGGGGGGGGAGGATGTAGTTTTGTGTCAGCTGGAGGACCACAGTGCAGTGTTTTCCAACCAGTGTGCCTCCAGCGGCTGCAAAACTACAGCTCCCAGCATGCCATGCTCCACTGGGAGAAAGCATATGCAAAACAGTAAACATTAAACAGTGGTCTCCAAACTGTGGACCTCCAGATGTTGCAAAACTACAACTCCCAGCATGCCCGGAAAGCCAACGGCTGTCCGGGCATGTTGGTAGTTGTAGTTTTCCAACAGCTGGAGGGCCACCGTTTGGAGACTAGTGTTCTAATAGGATAGGGACTTGCTCTCTGGTGCCACCTATTGGAGGTAGTTCCTTGAAAGTCAGCCTTTAAAGGGGCACTGCAGTGAAAAACTCCAGTGAATCAACTGGTGACAGAAAGTTAGACAGATTTGTAAATTACTTCTAATAAAAAATCTTAACCCTTCCAGTAGTTATCAGCTGCTGTATGCTCCACAGGAAGTTATGTAGTTGTTTCCAGTCTGACCACAGTGCTCTCTGCTGACACCTCTGTCCATGTCAGGAACTGTCAAAAGCAGGAGAGGTTTTCTATGGGGATTTGCTCCTACTCTGGACAGTTCCTGGAATAGACAGAGGTGTCAGCAGAGAGCATCGTGGTCAGACTAGAAAGAGCTACACAAATTCCTGTGGAGCATACAGCAGCTGATAAGTACTGAAAGGGTTAAGATTTTTTAATAGAAGTAATTTACAAATCTGTTTTACTTTCTGTCACCAGTTGATTTGAAAAAATTAAAATAAAAGTATTCCACCGGTGTACCCCTTTAACTCCTTTGAGGCTTAGAACAATCCAGAATATATCCAGATGGATAACTTTCCCTTTTGGGATAAATTCTGTCTTGACTATTAACCCCTTAAGGACTCAGCGTTTTTCCTCTTTCGTTTTTTCCAACTTAGCTTTTAAAAATCCTAACCCTTTCAATTTTCCATCTAAAAATTGCCACCAATTCTACTTTGCAGGGACATTAGTCATTTTATCCAAAAATCCACAGCGAAATGGAAAAAAAAAATCATTGTTCAAAAAAAATTGAAGAAAAAACACAATTTTTTAAGGTGGGGGGGGGGGCTTCCGTTTCTACACAGTACATTTTTCAGTAAAAATGACACCTTCTCTTTATTCTGTAGGTCCATACGGTTAAAATGATCCCCTACTTATATAGGTGATTTTGTCGCACTTTTGGAAAAAATCATAACTACATGCAGGAAAATTTATACATTTAAAAATGTCATCTTCTGACCCCTATAACTTTTTTATTTTTCAGCACATGGGGCGGTATGAGGGATCATTTTTTGCGCCGTGATCTGAAGTTTTGTTTGGTCTTTTTGATAGCTTTTTATTAATTTTTCATAAAAGTGACCAAAAATACGCTATTTTGGACTTTGGATTTTTTTTTGCGCATACGCCATTGACTCTGCGGTTTAATTAACTATATACTTTTATAGTTTGGACATTTACGCACGCGGCGATACCACATATGTTTCTATTTATTTTTATTTGCATAGTTTTTTTTTTTATGGTAAAAGGGGGGGTGATTCAGATTTTTATTAGGGAAGGGGTTTATTAACACTTTATTTTCAAATTTTTTTTGCAATGTTACAGCTCCCATAGGGGACTATAACATTGCATACACTGATCTCTTAAACTGTTCACTGCCATGCAATAGCATAGCATTGATCAGTGTTATCATTGCTCGACTGCTCCTGCCTTGATCTCAGACACAGAGCAGTCATTCGGCGATCGGACATGCAGGAGGCAGGTAAAGGATCCTCCTGGTGTCCTGCAAGCTGTTTTGGGACACTTCACTTCAGACACAGTGGTCAACGCCCCCTCCCATAGGCTTACATTGAGGGGGTGGAGCGTGATGTCACACGGGGGCGGAGCCATGACATCACAATGCTCCGGCCTTGTGATTGCCAGTCATCAGACCTGGTAACGGGGTGCTGTGTGCAAGATCACGGGGGTCCCCAGCGGCAGAACCCCCGCGATCAGGCATCTTATCCCCTATCCTTTGGATAGGGGATGAGATGTCTTAGCGCCAGAGTACCCCTTTAAGCCAGTTAGAACAGTGTTTCCCACAGTGTTTTAAAAATCTTAACCCTTCTAGTACCTATCAGCTGCTGTATACTACAGATATACAGTACTACAGAGAAATTTGTGAATTTCTTTTCTGTCTGACCACAGTGCTCTCTACTGACACCTCTGTCCGTGTCAGGAACTGTCCAGATTAGAATCATATCCCCATAGAAAACCTCTCCTGCTCTAGACAGTTCCTGACATGGACAGCTGATAAGTACTAGAAGAGTTAAGATTTTTAAATAGAAGTAATTTACAAATCTGTTTAACTTTCTTGCACCAGTTGATTTGAAAAAATAAATTTTCCACCCGAGTTCCCCTTTAATTAAACTGAGCTGAGCCGTCCTTCTGTGGGGGCAGAGAAGAATCCAGGGGGCCGGGTAGAACCAGGCGGGCCGGGAAAATAGTCCAGAGGGCTGGCGGGAAGATAATTTGGGGGCCGGGATACCATTCCCTGCATTTCTCCCCTTTCTGGCCTGCGCCCTGTGACTCACTCACGGCTCCACAGTGGGGAGGGGGTGCTGTGTGCGCAGTGGGCACGTACACGCAATGTGCATGCAGGCTTCCCTTCCCCCCTGCGCTGCCGTGATTCACAGGAGCGCAGGCTGGGGCGGGAGATAAAAAAAAATATATATATATATATATACCTGCTGGAGCCCGTGCAACCCCTGGCAGTTCTCAATGGAACCCCCGGTGGGAATCACATGAATAGGCATCTAACAGACATTTTCAATAAAGCTTCGGGCCTGTGATCTCCCCTCCCTATCCCGTTTTCTTGTATATGGATTTTAGTGTAGGATGTAGTATGATATACAGGGTAGGGAACATGTGCTGTATATTGTGCTGTCATGCTATGTATGGTGAATGTATTATTTATTGTATATGTGATGACAATAAAGAAAGGCAATAGACTAGGTAGAATTTCTCTATTTCCCCTTTTGGGAGAAACATAGTTACATAGTTAGTACGGTCGAAAAAAGACATATGTCCATCAAGTTCAACCAGGGAATTGAAGGGTCGGGGTGTGGCGCGATATTGGGGAAGGGATGGGATTTTATATTTCTTCATAAGCATTAATGTTATTTTGTTCCAGGAATGTATCTAATCCTGTTTTAAAGCTGTTAATTGTCCCTGCTGTCTTGCCATTAAATGCCGAGTCATGTTCTAAGGCTTAAAGTGGTACTCCACTGGAAAAGATTTTTTTTTTTTAAATCAACTGGTGTCAGAAAGTTAAACAGACTTGTAAATTACTTCTATTAAAAAATCTTAATCCTTCCAGTACTTATCAGCTGCTGTTATGATCCACAGGAAGTTATTTTCTTTTTGAACTTCCTTTCTGCCAGACCACAGTGCTCTCTGCTGACACCTCTGTCCATTTTAGGAACTGCCCAGAGCAGGAGAGGTTTTCTATGATTTTCTCCTACTCTGGATAGTTCCTAAAATGGACAGAGGTGTCAGCAGAGAGCACTGTGGTCAGACAGAAAGGAAATTCAAAAAGAAATGAACTTCCTCTGTAGTTTAGAGCAGCTGATAAGTACTGGAAGGATTAACATTTTTTAAGAAAAGTAATTTACAAATCTGTTTAATTTTCTGCCACCAATTGATTGAATTTTTTTTTCCCAGTGGAGTACCCCTTTAAAGGAACGAAGAATTGACTTGCAGGGAATCTACTGCCAATAGGTGGCACCAGAGAGTAAACCCTTATCCTTCTAGATCCAGAAGATATATCTTTTGCATATCTATGTAATGTAGGGGTGTTTCATGCACTGAGAAAAAGGATATGCAAAAGGATATGCAAAAGTAGTTCTTTGCTCTCTGGTGCCACCTATTGGAGGTAGCTTCCTTGCAAGTCAATGTTTGACATTTTTTTAATCAACAGGTGTCAGAAACTTGAACAGATTCGTAATTTACTTCTATTCTATTTTAATCCATCCAGGACTTATCAGCTGTTGCATACTCCACAGGAAGTTCTTTTCTTTTTGAATTTCCTTTCCAGACAGTTCCGAAAATGGACAGAGGAGTCAGCAGAGAGCACTGTGGTCAGGAAAAGGAAATTCAAAAGGAAAATAACTTCTTCCTGAGGAGTATACAGCAGCTGATAAGTACTGGAAGGGTTAAGATTTTTAAATGTAAGTAATTTACAAATCTGTTTAACTTTCTGGCACCAGTTGATTAAAAAGAAAAACAATAATAATGTTTTCCAGGGGAGTATTCCTTTAAGCCTTAGAACATGACTAGGAATCTAATAGACAAGGTAGAATTTCTCTCTTTCCCTTTTGGAAGCAATTCTGTCTTGGCCAGTAAACACCCATTCATATTGTAAAGGCTTAAAGGGGTACTCCGGTGGAAAACTTTTTTTTTTTTTTTTTTTTAATTAACTGGTGCCAGAAAGTTAAACATGTTTGTAAATTACTTCTATTCAAAAATCTTAATCCTTCCAGTACTTTTCAGGGGCTGTATACTACAGAGGAAATGCTTTTCTTTTTGGATTTCTCTTCTGTCACGACCACAGTGCTCTCTTCTGGCCTCTGCTGTCCATTTTAGGAACTGTCCCAGAGCAGGATATGTTTGCTATGGGGATTTTCTCCTGCTCTGGACAGTTCCTAAAATGGACAGCAGAGGTCAGCAGAGAGCACTGTGGCTGTGACAGAAGAGAAATCCAAAAAGAAAAGCATTTCCTCTATAGTATACAGCCTCTAAGAAGTACTGGAAGGAATAAGATTTTTTTTTTTTATAGAAGTCATTTACAAATCTGTTTAACTTTCTGGCACCAGTTGATTTAAAAAAATACGTTTTCCATCGGAGTACCCCTTTAAAGGAAGGAAACATTTACCTACTAGGTGGCACCAGAGAGCAAACTCTTTTAGAACAGTAGTCTCAAAACTGTGGACCTCCAGATGTTCAAAACTACAACTCCCAGCATGCCCGGACAGCCGTTGGCTGTCCGGGCATGCTGGGAGTTGTAGTTTTGCAACATCTGGAGGTTCACAGTTTGGAGACTACCGTTTAAAGAGATAGCTACCTTGAATACCCATGTCATGTAGGGACGTTTCATGCTCTCCTGATGCTAATAGCAGTTGTATTTGGACTTGCCCTTTAAGTTAAGGTATTTCCCGCACTGTCTGTGTCCTTCCGTGTCCCCATATTTGTAGAAATGATGAATGGAGGACGGCGATTCCGGGCTTCGCGCCCCATTTGCTTTCAGACCTGTCCACACAGACATAAATACCACATTCTATAAACTCAGGAGACGTCTCTGTAGACTCTTGTGAGAGGTAAAGTGAGGACGCCGCACAATGGGAGAGGAATCAGCGACGGGATACTGACCGCCATATGACAGGAAGACGTTCCGCAGATTAACGCCAGCCGGGACGTGATTGGCTGATTCTCACACGGCAGGTTATACCCGGTCACATCGGCACCGATCACTCCTGATCGAGAAAGACAGAGAAGATTTACTAGATTTATTACTGTTTTTTTGTTTGTTTTGTTTTTTCCTTATGGCCTTTGTCATTTTACAATATTCCCAATTTTTTTTTAAAGGCGGTCCCCTCTAAATCACACATCTATTAGCGTATAAGAAAATAGAGATGCAGCTAAAGTTAGGTCATTCTGAATCGCTTTTTAAAAATGTTTTTTTATAGATATATTAACATTTTTATTTTATTTTGTAGCAGTAGCCATATTGCCAGATGACAACAGGAAGTGCAGCCATATTGCCAGGCGACAACAGGAAGTGCAGCCATATTGCCAGGCGACAACAGGAAGTGCAGCCATACTGCCAGATGACAACAGGAAGTGCAGCCATATTGCCAGGTGACAACAGGAAGTGCACCCATACTGCCAGATGACAACAGGAAGTGCACCCATACTGCCAGATGACAACAGGAAGTGCAGCCATACTGCCAGATGACAACAGGAAGTGCAGCCATACTGCCAGATGACAACAGGAAGTGCAGCGATACTGCCAGATGACAACAGGAAGTGCAGCCATATTCCCAGGCGACAACAGGAAGTGCACCCATACTGCCAGATGACAACAGGAAGTGCAGCCATACTGTCAGATGACAACAGGAAGTGCAGCCATACTGCCAGATGACAACAGGAAGTGCAGCCATACTGCCAGATGACAACAGGATGTGCAGCCATATTGCCAGGCGACAACAGGAAGTGCACCCCTACTGCCAGATGACAACAGGAAGTGCAGCCATACTGCCAGATGACAACAGGAAGTGCAGCCATACTGCCAGGCGACAACAGGAAGTGCAGCCATATTGCCAGAAAACAACAGGAAGTGAAGCCATATTGGTTGTCACTTTCGAATTAGCTTCTCAGCAAGTTTGTGCTTTGTTATCGATAGGACTGGGGGGACAAGATGGCTGCTTGCCACACTTCCTGTTGTTCTGTTTGTGGTTAAGAATTGGATGCATTTGTATAGACAATACTCTGTGAACTAAACATCAGGACTCCAGACTGATATGTGGGACATAGCTAGTCCTGCTCTCAGCTGAGAAGTGATACAATTGTATCCAGTCTAGACAATGCTCTGTGAGCTAAACATCCTGGACTCTAGAGTGATACATTTTATATAGCTAGTCCTAGTCTCAGCTGAGAAGTGATACAATTGTATCCAGTCTAGACAATGCTCTGTGAGCTAAACATCCTGGACTCCAGACTGATACATTGTACATAGCTAGTCCTGCTCTCAGCTGAGAAGTGATACAATTGTATCCAGTCTAGACAATGCTCTGTGAGCTAAACATCCTGGACTCCAGACTGATCCATTGTACATAGCTCGTCCTGCTCTCAGCTGGGAAGTGATACAATTGTATCCAGTCTAGACCGTGCTCTGTGAGCTAAATACATCGGCTACATCGTCAACTACAAAATCTCATCCACTACAATATATCAGTCAGGAGTCCAGGCTGTTCAGCTCACAGAGCATTGTCTATATACAAGGGTCCCTAACCCTTCTTCTTATCGCAGCTGCCATTTTGATCGATATATGCATGTTTTATACCAGTGGTCTCAAACTGTGGCCCTCCAGATGTTGCAAAACTTCAACTCCCTACATGCCCGGACCGCCGATGGCTGTCAGGGCATGCTGGGAGTTGTAGTTTTGCCACATCTGGAGGGCCACAGTTTGAGACCACAGTTTTATACTATTATTTTTACTACTAATAAACCTGATGCTAACCTCTTGTGTTGTTCCGTGGGTGACCCGGCTGCACCCCTTGTCCCGATGTGAAGGGGGCGCGGGGTGATTTGGTACCTGTACAATGGTGCGGCGTTGCTGTAATGAGGCAGCTGTATAAGCAATGGCGTTTTATAACCCCAATTAATACGGAGGAGCCGTTGTTTAACAGCTGTGGCCGAAAAAAAAACTGATTAACTGCGACGCAAGCTTGAAAAAAGCAGCTGCGAGCTCATTGTGCGCAGACTGTAGGGCCAGTGTGTACCTGTCGCTGCCGCCGCGCTCGCCTCCCGCCTGTTATTGGAAAATGGTTGCAATTTAAGCATTTCCTGAGGCTGTCAGCACCTCCTCAGCCAGAGCAGACCCCAGACTCACCGAGGGTCCCTCCGGAGAAAAAACCCCCGAACACTGCAAACATCTCACCACATTCCCACGAAGGTTATAAGAGGGAAACCTGCAGCTGGGGACAAAGGGCGACAACCTGAAAATGTTCTATTTTGCGCCGTATCGCCAGCTCAGCCGCCATGTGGAGCTCAGAATTTTTAGAAAGTTTTTTTTTTTTTGCAAGAGATTTTAACTACCGTATCCAAGCCAATAATGTGCAATACTGTTTGCTATGGAGGTGTATCTAAACGTATTATTATGTGTGATGCTGTGTACTGCGCCACTGTATTCAAGCCTGTGTATAATACTGTCTGATGAACCCATATATCTCAGCCTATCATACTGTATGCTAAATATATGTATCTAAATTGCCTAAATGGTGTGATACTCTATGTTGAACAGTATAGCTAAGCTCATGGGTTCAACTGCCTGCTGACCTTTTTACCTAAGCCCATTATGTGATACTGATTATTTAGACAGTGTATTCAAGCCTAACATTGTGATACTGTCTATAAAAAGTTGATGTTTGTTGTTAGAGCCCATTGACTTATTGATTTAGAATACACTCCCCTGAGGATGCATGAGAACCTCCCCTGAGGATGCATTAGACACTCCCCTGAAGATGAATTAGAATCTCCCCTGAGGATGCATTAGACCCTCCCCTGAGGATGCATTAGACCCTCCCCTGAGGATGCATGAGACCCTCCCTTGAGGATGTATGGGATCCTCCCTTGAGGATGTATGGGATTCTCCCTTGAGGATGTATGGGATCCTCCCAAGGATGCATTAGACTCTCCTCTGAGGATTTATGAGGCCCTCCCTTGAGGATGTATGAGATCCTCCCTTGAGGATGTATGGGATCCTCCCCTGAGGATGCATTAGACTCTCCTCTGAGGATTTATGGGATGTTCCCCTGAGGATGTACGAGACCCTCCCCTGATGATATGAGATCTTCCCTTGAGCATGTATGGGATCCTCCCCTGAGGATATATGATACCCTCCCTTGAGGATGCATTAGACTCTCCCCTGAAAATTTATGAAGCCCTCCCCTGAGGATGTATGAGACCCTCCCTTGAGGATGTATGGGATCTTCCCCTGAGGATGCATTAGACTCTCCTCTGAGGATTTATGAGACCCTCCCTTGATGATATATGAGACCTTCCCTTGAGCATGTATGGGAACCTCCCCTGAGGATATATGAAATCCTCCCTTGAGGATGCATTAAACCCTCTCCAGAGGATGTATGAGACCCTCCACTAAGGCTTTACAAGACCTTCCCCTAAGAATGTATGAGACCCTTCCCTTAAGCTTCTTAACATCCTTTCCTGATGCTTTACAAGACCCTCCCCTGAGGATGTATGAGACCCTCCCCTGAGGATGTATGAGACCCTTCCCTTAAGCTTCATAACATCCTTCCTTGAGGCTTTACAAGAACCTCCCTTGAGGATGTATGAGACCCTCCCTTGAGGATGTATGAGACCCTCCCCTGAGGATATATGAGACCCTCCCCTGAGGATGTAAAAGATCCTCCACTGAGGCTTTATGGGACCCCCCCCCCCCCTAAAGATTTATGAACCCTCCCCTGATAACTGTTTCTTAGAATGTGAATGTATCCAGAGGGCATTTATTTAATCATTTTTATTGCAAATCTCATGTTCAAATAGTAATCACAAACAAGAAGGAAAACACTTTTCCAAGGATGAATAAAAAAGCCTTACGTGTTCCGTATCCGCACACACCTCTGCTGACCAAGACTATAGGACAATAAGCATTACGGCCTCGGACTCCCCTCTAGTTTTTGAACCAGTGTGCCTCCAGCTGTTGCCAAACTACATATCCCAGCATGTCCGGACAGCTGCTGGCTGTCCGGACATGCTGGGAGTTGTAGTATTACAACAGCTGGAGGCCCACTGGTTGGGAAACACTGTTTGGAGCAGAGTCAGGCTTCCCCCAGACCAGTCTTTTCCCAGTTCCCGTGACTTTCCGGCTGCTTTTTATCACATCCTGACACTTGAAGAAAATCAACGATTACTTTTTTGGCCAAACTTTGTCAAACTTCTCCTTTCTGTCGAAACTTACCGAGCCCCCCGGCGTGAGCGTCAATGAGGGAAGCAGCCACGGCGATCCCCTCTGGAAGGCCAAGGTCTCTGGCAGCTCGAGACGTGAGGTTATTGCCGACAGAGTCTCCTGGAGACACAACATGGTTTCCTGGGCAGACGGAGGATAAATAACAAGAGTTCAGGCTGATAAACAGAAATAAAGCAGATTCTCAGCATTATATGTGTGTGAACATGGCTCAGAACCAAATACTGAGGCCACTGGGGTGCTGAGGCCTCATTTTAGGGGACTAGAGGGGTGAGGGTATTCATAGACCAATACCCCTGAAGGGGGCGCTAATATAATACTGTCCATAAACCAGTATTTCCTGACCAGGGTGCCTCCAGCTGTTGCAGAACTACAACTCACAGCATGCCCAGACAGCCTTTGGCTGTCCGGGCATGCTGGGAGTTGTAGTTTTGCAACAGCTGGAGGCACTTTGGTTGGGCAACACTGGCCTAAGGATTTCCGGGCATGGTGGGAGTTGCAGTTTTGCAACAGCTGGACGCACACCGGTTGGGAAACATTAGCCTAAGGCTGTCCGGACATGCTGGGAGTTGTAGTTTTGCAACAGCTGGAGGTACACCGGTTGGGAAACATTAGCCTAAGGCTGTCTGGGCATGCTGGGAGTTGTAGTTTTGCAACAGCTGGAGGCACTTTGGTTGGGCAACAATGGCCTAAGAATTTCCGGGCATGGTGGGAGTTGCAGTTTTGCAACAGCTGGAGGCACACCGATTGGGAAACACTGGCCTTTGGCTGTCTAAGCATGCTGGGAGTTGTAGTTTTGAAACAGCTGGAGGCACCTTGGTTGGACATCAGGGCCATAGACATTCATATGAAAAAGAATTTGCAATTATTTTTTTTGTGTGGGAATTTGGTGCATGTACCACGGTCCCATTTTACACCTAAAACTGGGATCAACAATTTAATTTTAAATGTCCTCATTTCCCTCATAATTTCTATTATTCTTCAATGTTATTATGTTCTAGAGGGATTAATCAGCCTCATCATTCAAGTTTCGATTTATGGCCACTAAAAATAAATAAATTAATTACATGAATAAATAGAAAGAATGAAGAATGATTTAATAAATTGAATAAAGAAATTATTGCATGAATGAATAAATAAATAACTTAATAACTAACTATAAAATATATTGAATGAATGAATGAATAATAAATAATTCAATAAATAAATTCATAAACATTTCTGAATTATTTTTAAAGATTTTTTTGTAAAAAATCATTTGGTTTAGAAATAAATGAAATTAATAAATTACATTAATAAATTGAACGAATGAATGAATATATTGAATAAATAAATTAATGCATGAATGAATAAATAAATAACTTAATAGAATGATAAATAAATAAACATTTCTGAATTATTTTTAAAGATTTCTTTTTAATTAAAAACTATTTGGTTTAGTATCTATGATGACCAGGTTTACAAAAAATATAGCCAGCAATTTGGAGGGGGTTGACTTGTGTTGTTATAAGAAACATAAATATATTTGATATAAACACTTGATTCTTGTATATTGACTATATTCATGTTTAATGGTTTTTTATTTTATTTAAATTTTTGTAACTTTTTTTTGTTTCATGTTTCTATTGACAACTACAGTAAAAACAAAAAACAGTAAAGTTAAAAACATAAGAATAATAAAGTGAAATTATACAACCAAGTTTTCTTTGCAAAAGTCACGGGTAAAGATATGTCAGTGTTCCCCAACCTGTGGCTGGTGATTAGTTCTAAAGCCCCAAAATGTCACCCAAAAATAGGAAAAAATGAGGAATAAAGGGGTACTCCGCTCCTAGACATCTCATCCCCTTTCTGAAGGAAAGGGGATAAGATGTCTGATCATGGGGGTCCCACCGCTGGGACCCCCCACTATCTCCGTGCAGCACCCGGCATTCTGAAAGTTATTTTCAGAACGTTGGGTTTGGGCGGCCATGGTCATGACACCTCGCCACACCCCTTTGCGACATCATGCCACGTCCCCTCCATTCATGTCTATTTTTATTTTTCTATTTTATTTATCTTTTCCAGCATTCACCGTGCAGGATAAATGTTGCTATAATGCTATGTTTATTTACTTGTTACATTTTTTAGATGATAAATGGAAAACTTTTACAATTTTAATACAGTGATCCCTCAACTTACAATGGCCTCAACATACAATAGTTTCAACATACAATGGTCTCTTCTGGACCATTGTAACTTTAAACCAGACACAACAAACAGACAATGTACAGACAGTCCAGATCTGTGAACTGTGTCAATGGCAGGAAGAACCGACCAATCAGAATGGGCATTCACTGGTAAAACCCCTGTATTACTGAATTGTATGCACTAACTGGTGTCTGGTAGCGCCCCCTACAGTACAAGGAGGTATTACATGTTCTGTACTCTTTACCTGTATTACTGAAGTGTATGCACTGACTGGTGTCTGGTAGCGCCCCCTACAGTACAAGGAGGTATTACATGTTCTGTACTATTTACCTGTATTACTGAAGCGTATGCACTGACTGGTGTCTGGTAGCGCCCCCTACAGTACAAGGAGGTATTACATGTTCTGTACTCTTTACCTGTATTACTGAAGTGTATGCACTGACTGGTGTCTGGTAGTGCCTCCTACAGTACAGGGAGGTATTACATGTTCTGTACTCTTTACCTGTATTACTGAAGTGTATGCACTGACTGGTGTCTGGTAGTGCCCCCTACAGTACAGGGAGGTATTACATGTTCTGTACTCTTTATCTGTATTACTGAAGTGTATGCACTGACTGGTGTCTGGTAATGCCCCCTACAGTACAGGGAGGTATTACATGTTCTGTACTCTTTACCTGTATTACTGAAGTGTATGCACTGACTGGTGTCTGGTAGCGCCCCCTACAGTACAGGGAGGTATTATATCTTCTGTACTCTTTACCTGTATTACTGAAGTGTATGCACTGACTGGTGTCTGGTAGCGCCACCTACAGTACAGGGAGGTATTACATGTTCTGTACTCTTTACCTGTATTACTGAAGTGTAAGCACTGACTGGTGTCTGGTAGCACCCCCTACAGTACAGGGAGGTATTACATGTTCTGTACTCTTTACCTGTATTACTGAAGTGTATGCACTGACTGGTGTCTGGTAGCGCCCCCTACAGTACAGGGAGGTATTACATGTTCTGTACTCTTTACCTGTATTACTGAAGTGTATGCACTGACTGGTGTCTGGTAGCGCCCCCTACAGTACAGGGATGTATTACATGTTCTGTACTCTTTACCTGTATTACTGAAGTGTAAGCACTGACTGGTGTCTGGTAGCGCCCCCTACAGTACAGGGAGGTATTACATGTTCTGTACTCTTTACCTGTATTACTGAAGTGTATGCACTGACTGGTGTCTGGTAGCGCCCCCTACAGTACAGGGAGGTATTACATGTTCTGTACTCTTTACCTGTATTACTGAAGTGTATGCACTGACTGGTGTCTGGTAGCGCCCCCTACAGTACAGGGAGGTAATACATGTTCTGTACTCTTTACCTGTACCAGAGTTAGTTGCTCCTTTGGACACCAGGTGAGGGCGGCTCCATTACTTTTTTAGGACATTGTGCGTTCTGTACAGGACCCTGAAGAAGCTCCTGTCCTCTACATATACAGTGATTACAGCTCCCAGCAGATCTTTATTACTTTTATATGTAAGAATTTACTTTACCTGTATTAGTTATCTACTTATTTGTCTTTAATCCTCACTTTTTCCCATTTTTGGTTGGCATTTTGGTGGCTTCAGAACCAATTACCAGGTTTCCATAGAGTTCTAGCCTCAACATACAATGGTCGTCCTGGAACCTATTAATATTGTAACTTGAGGGGCCACTGTGCTGGTATTTATGTATTATATATAATTTTTTTATTTTATTGTATTATTGTTATAGAATTTATTTGTATTGTTGCATTTACTGTATATATTTATGTGTTATTTATATGTATAAACTTTTATTTTTTACTTATACTTGGGGACTTGCATTGCGGTGTATTTCTTTTTCCTAGTACAATGTGCTGGCAGCCACTGTCTATCCGTATAGATGCTGCAGCGCCTAGAGGGGTTGAATGGACGGGATTGGAGTTATCTCTGGTCTCAGCCGGCAGGTGTTAGATGTAATGTACAGCCTATACCCGCCATGTATGGAGCAGAATCAGCTTTATATATGGCCCCCATAAGGCTTATAAGGACAATTCAGTTCGATCTAAACCCCCAGATTTTTTTACTGTTCCAAGATGGAGGAAGTGACGCCATTTATTACCTAATGGAGGTCGACTGTACGTGGTTATTTGTTTTTTGCAGTCATGGGCACCTAGACATATACAAGAGGATAAAGGTCTCCATCGTACTGAGAAAGAAGGAGCAGCTGAAACATCATGGCCGCCACGGCGAAATAACCTTTCCTCCCCAATAAAAAACAAATGTCGTCTCAGCACTCGGCGGATATTTGATGTTCGGGGATGATGGATTACTGTGAGCGGCGCAGAGGACGAGTGTTCCAGGCGGTGGGAACCAGATGTTTTGGCAGAAATCATGGACACAGTTTGTGTTGTATACAATTCAGCTGTGGAGAAGGAACATGAGGATACGCACTAATATAACCTGTCTGCGACGATATGTCATCTATCTATCTATCTATCTATCTCATATCTATCTCATATCTATCTATCTATCTCATACCTATCTATCTCATATCTATCTATCTATCTATCTCCTATCTATCTCATATCTATCTCATATCTATCTATCTATCTCATATCTATCTCATATCTATCTATCTATCTCATATCTATCTCATATCTATCTATCTATCTATCTCCTATCTATCTCATATCTATCTCATATCTATCTATCTGGCAATTGTTTCAGGAAAAAAGTGGATCTTAGTCAGGCGCAGCTACAGTGGAAGACCGATGACGATATCCATAGGTTTACTTCAAAAGGTTTATTCAGTGGCACAACAGCAACGCGTTTCTTGCCCGCAAAGGGCACTTCCTCAGGCAATGTGCATGTACCTGGTACATGCACATTGCCTGATGAAGTGCCCTTTGCGGGCAAGAAACGCGTTGCTGTTGTGCCACTGAATAAACCTTTTGAAGTAAACCTATGGATATCGTCATCGGTCTTCCACTGTAGCTGCGCCTGACTAAGATCCACTTTTTTCCTGAAACAATTGCTGTTATACTAGCCGGTGAGTGAGGACCTGACCGGAGGATCCAGGCTGCATACAGAATACCACTTTCTACATGCGATATGGTGTTGTGCCCTGAGCGCAACATCTTCTGGTAAGTGTAAATCTTTACATTTTGCCAAAAACTCTTTAAAGTACCGCACTAGGGGCGCGTGTGTCTTTTTTCTCGTTTATCCTTTGTCTATCTATCTATCTATCTATCTCATATCTCTCTATCTCATATCTATCTATCTATCTATCTCATATCTATCTATCTATCTATCTCATATCTATCTATCGATCTATCTCATATCTATCTATCTATCTCATATCTATCTCATATCTATCTATCCTCTCATATCTTTCTATCTCATATCCATCTCATATCTATCTATCTATCTATCTATCTCATATCTATCTATCTATCTATCTATCTATCTATCTATCTATCTCATATCTATCTATCTATCTCATATCTATCTACAGCAGAAGGAAGAATAACAGCACTACCCTGGAAAAGTCCCATGTGTTTGGTGCAAGCAGAATCCCAATCCTTGGTTAGAGGCTCCAATTTGATACAGAAATAGAATCTCTCCGCATCACTCCAAAGTTCAAGCAAAAAAGTGTTTATTCCATGAACAGTGTCTCACACAACGTTTCGATCATCTCCTCCTGGTCTTTCTCAAGCTGTGTACATACTAGTGAATATCACACGTTATAGGTCAGATGTTGAGGACAAGGAGGATAACCGATACTGATGATTAGTAAGGAGCAGCAGGGGCCACATTCGAATTCGCAATATTTTGCGAATATATGGATGAATATCCGTCCTATGTTCGCGAAATTCGCATATTCGCTATGTTCGTTCTCTTTTTTTTTCCATGCAAAAATTTGTAATGAAATTTGCATTGTGCGCATGCGCGATTATATATTTCACCTAAAAGAAAGGAGGGATCAGTGTCCAGTCTGGACTCAGGGACTAAGAGAGAGAAGAGGCTCCTTCCAGGGCTTTTATGGGGGATACTCTGGTGGGGTCCCATTGGTCACCCTTAAGCCATCTGGTCACTGATACCTCCTGGGTAACAATCACATGACAACTGCTGATCACATGGGAACATTTCTTAAAGGTACAACATTCTTATATACATAACGTAGGGATAATATACAATTACAGTAGAACAGGGGGGGGGGGGCACTGCAGGGAGGTGCCTGACAGGACATCAAGGGTACAGGGTAACAACTCCTGTACTGGGCCACCACATACATATAGGAAATGGACACCAAACCACCACTATCCACCAGGACTGGTGACACCAACTACTGGACATGGAGAAGTAGGATACTAAACAACTATATAAAAGAAAGGAACACCTATGGTGCCCAACTACTGGACATTTAGGAAATGGACACTAAGCCACTAGGATTGGTGCCACCAACTATTGGACTTGGGTAAATAGGACTCTAGACAGGAGGCACTAAACTACTGCTCGACAGGACTGAAAGGCCGAACCACTGGACACCAGGAGTCATGTGATGACTGATTTGGCTCTTGGAGGAAGAGGCCATCTTGCCCACAGGAGGACCTTGTCTCATCCCAGACAGTAAACCAATAAACCATATTCGCCTTTCATGTCCGCTCTGGGAACCATACGTTTTTTTTCCCCCCGCTCATCTTTCATTGTGCCGTCTGTAAGTCCTCTTCTGACCACATTAAAAATCAACCAAAACATCTATTTTCCCACAGGTTTAACCTCATCCACCCCGGATTATCGCTGACGCTGACTCTGTGAGAAGAGACGACATTGTTTAGCTTTGCGGCCTCGGTAACACGGGATCTGTGGTGTCGGGGCAGATGCTCTTGTTGGGGCCCAATGAATGAACCCAGAGCTTTAAGTCAGGATAATATCAGATTTTGTACAGCAGTGGTCTCAAACTGTGGCCCTGCAGCTGTTGCAAAACTTCAACTCCCAGCATGCCCGGACAGCCGGGAAATTCAGGCTACCCTTTCATGGTGCCTGAACCAAGAGTCATCAGGGAGGTCCCCAGTGAGGTCCCCATTGAGGTTCCCAGCCAACCTTGTAGGCTTTGATTGATAGCGCTCTCCCTACACCAGTGGTCTCAAACTGTGGCCCTCCAGATGTTGCAAAACTTTAACTCCAAGCATGCCCAGACAGCCGGGAAATTCAGGCTGCCCATTCATGAAGCCGGAACCAAGAGTCATCAGGGAGGTCCCCATTGAGGTCCCCATTGAGGTTCCCAATCAACCTTGTAGGCCTTGATTGATAGAGCTCTCCCTACACCAGTGGTCTCAATCTGTGGCTCTCCAGATGGTGCAAAACTTCAACTCCCAGCATGCCTGGACAGCCTTAGGACAGTGTTTCCTAAGCAGTGTGCCTCCAGCTGTTGCAAAACTTCAACTCCCAGCATGCCCGGACAGCCGTTGGCTGTCCGGGCATGCTGGGAGTTGAAGTTTTGCAACAGCTGGAGGCACACTGCTTAGGAAACACTGTCCTAAGGCTGTCCAGGCATGCTGGGAGTTGTAGTTTTGCAACATCTGGAGGACCACAGTTTGAGACCACTGGTGTAGGGAGAGCTCTATCAATCAAGGCCTACAAGGTTGATTGGGAACCTCAATGGGGACCTCAATGGGGACCTCCCTGATGACTCTTGGTTCCGGCTTCATGAATGGGCAGCCTGAATTTCACGGCTGTCCGGGCATGCGGGGAGTTGAAGTTTTGCAACAGCTGGAGGCACACTGCTTAGGAAACACTGTCCTAAGGCTGTCCAGGCATGCTGGAGTTGTAGTTTTGCAACATCTGGAGGGCCACAGTTTGAGACCACTGATTTACAGTCAACAAGCCGAAATCTCAAGGAAGAGACTGAGTCGGGAAAGACGCGGTGTTCCCAGCACCGACCGCACAGCTGGAAGGAGTTTAATAGCCGGCTCAGGATTCTGCCGTCTCTGCAGCTTTTTTTTCTCCAGTCAGCTGCGCAGAATGTAAACACGTCGCGGCGCGCTCAGCGTGGAGGACAAAACTACTAATTATTCCTCCCGTCCTCCTAGGGGCCCCGCCAGCCAATCAGCACACAGCGCTCATGTTTGGGTCTATAATTGACGGCTTAGTGGAAATTGCACCCTATGGTTTAATGTACGGTGAATACGGCGGCTCGGAAGGAATGTTGGCCGGGACGGTCGAAGCTGTAAATTGAATTTCACCCAGAGAACGTCAAGAAAACGAAGAAAACTGCACTAAATCCGTGAAGGTTATAGGGATAGAGGCAACACGCAGGGTAGAAAGGTGCGAGGTTGCATTTAGGATTCTTCAGGCTTCAGAGCTAAAAATTACCCAGCATTCCTTGCCTGTTCAGTGTCTGCAGTAGACATGGGCTACGGAAAATGAACATCTCTTCTGGATGTGTCTGTCCACAAGACTTCTGACTGCTTCCACCTACAAACAGCAGAATTGGGAATGAAGCTCTGGAGTAAAATAAAGTAACTAAGGATTGCTGTAAGGCAGTGAATCCCAACCAGTGTGCCCCCAGCTGTTGCAAAACTACAACTAACAGAATGCAGACAGACATTGGCCTCCTTCTATGTACACGGATATAACTACTATAATACTGCCTCCTATGTACAAGAATATAACTACTATAATACTGCTCCTATATACAAGAATATAACTACTATAATACTGCTCCTATATACAAGAATATAACTACTATAATACTGCTTCTATATACAAGAATATATCTACTATAATACTGCCCCTATATACAAGAATATATCTACTATAATACTGCTCCTATATACAAGAATATAACTACTATAATACTGCCTCCTATATACAGGAATATAACTACTATAATACTGCTCCTATATACAAGAATATAACTACTATAATACTGTCCCCTATATACAAGAATATAACTACTATAATACTGCTTCTATATACAAGAATATAACTACTATAATCTATCCTATATACAAGAATATAACTACTATAATACTGCTCCTATATATAAGAATATAACTATTATAATACTGCCTCCTATATACAAAAATATAACTACTATAATACTGCTCCTATATACAGGAATATAACTACTATAATACTGCCTCCTATATACAAGAATATAACTACTATAATACTGCTCCTATATACAAGAATATAGCTGCTATAATACTGCTCCTATATACAAGAATATAACTACTATAATACTGCTCCTATATACAAGAATATAACTACTATAATACTGCTCCTATATACAGGAATATAACTACTATAATACTGCCTCCTATATACAAAAATATAACTACTATAATACTGCTCCTATATACAGGAATATAACTACTATAATACTGCCTCCTATATACAAGAATATAACTACTATAATACTGCTCCTATATACAAGAATATAACTGCTATAATACTGCTCCTATATACAAGAATATAACTACTATAATACTGCTCCTATATGCAAGAATATAAGTACAATAATATTGCTCCTATATACAAGAATATAATTACTATAATACTGCTCCTATATACAAGAATATAACTACTATAATACTGCTCCTATATACAAGAATATAACTACTATAATACTGCCCCTATATACAAGAATATAACTACTATAATACTGTTCCTATATACAAGAATATAACTACTATAATACTGTCTCCTATATACAAGAATATAACTACTATAATACTGCTCCTATATACAAGAATATAACTACTATAATACTGCCTCCTATATACAAGAATATAACTACTATAATACTGCTCCTATATACAAGAATATAACTACTATAATACTGCTCCTATATACAAGAATATAACTACTATAATACTGCTCCTATATACAAGAATATAACTACTATAATACTGCTCCTATATACAAGAATATAACTACTATAATACTGCTCCTATATAAAAGAATATAACTACTATAATACTGCTCCTATATACAAGAATATAACTACTATAATACTGCTCCTATATACAAGAATATAACTACTATAATACTGCTCCTATATACAAGAATATAACTACTATAATACTGCTCCTATATACAAGAATATAACTACTATAATACTGCTCCTATATAAAAGAATATAACTACTATAATACTGCTCCTATATACAAGAATATAACTACTATAATACTGCTCCTATATAAAAGAATATAACTACTATAATACTGCTCCTATATACAAGAATATAACTACTATAATACTGCTCCTATATACAAGAATATAACTACTATAATACTGCTCCTATATATTGTCTTCATGGCGGATCTCCAGAATGTATGTGGAGGGGGGGGGGGGGGGGGAGGTGTTTGCATTTTTTAAACATAGTCTACATAGTAGTCACATTGTGCAGCTGTCCGTGTTGGGGTCCTGATCCGGGTTTCGTGCTCGCCCCGTGGGGGGTCGCAGACTGTCAGACAGAAGCCCTTGAACTTGCGGATTCCCAGCTGTCGGGGGGGGGGGGGGGGGGGGGGGGGGGGGTCGTTGACACTTTTGACATCAGGAGGTTTGAAGTTTTTATGGGGACGACATCTCGGCCTTTTAGAGGAGCGATGACATGTCTGGTAATAAGCTGTCACTGCGCTGCCAAACCAGAGACACGTTTCTCACCTCCGTCCATTGTTACCGCTTATATTTCAGCTCCAGAGTAAAACATCTTTGTCCCATTTCCTCCCACAAATTTGTTAATAATGATATTATATAATAAAATAGTAAAGAAGCAACTGATACTAACGAGTTCCATGTCGGATCCAAGATGATATCACTATTAGTGTAAGTGACCAGGACTGGTGCAGGAATTTTTGTCACCCTTGGAAAAGATAAATTTACCCTTTGACACGCCCCACCTTACTACTGGGGTGACACACTGTAACAAAGTGGTGCTGCTGACTGAGCCAGTGGTTCGATGCTGGCTGTCTTACTTTTTTGCGGCAGAGTGGTGCCCTTATCATGGCGGCTGACTATTTTGCCTGGAGCAGAAGGAGCAGGAGAAAAAAGCAGAACCTTCTGAAGGCGCTGATCGCAATCCAGACCATTAAACACAAATGTGTAAGAGAAGAGCGCCAAGAGGCACTATATTTATTAACAGATTCCAATAACGCGTTTCGGAGGGTATCTCCTCCTTCATCAGATTGGCATCCATTTGTATGGGAGAAGATCCTATCCTCTCTCGTTGGACCTTGGGCTTTGCAGTTCGCTCCCTCTTCCACTCCAGTACCCCAAAGGGGCGATATCCCGGCTTTATCATCTATCTGGTGAGCGCCAAATTTAAAGAGTCTATGCCATTCAGTCCTGATTGGTGCCTAGGATAATACACGAGGCGCTGTCCTCTCCCCCACCCCCACCCCTTTTTTCTCTTTCCCTCTACAGGTTTACTATTTTGCCTATAGTCAGAGCCGGTCCTGTATGTGAGCGCACGGAACAAGGATACAACCAAAGGATCCCTACACCGCTCCCTCCCACACCCATTATATAACGGAACCGACAGTATACAGCTCACCCCTCCCCACGCCCTTCAACACCCATTATATAACAGAACCGACAGTATACAGCTCGCCCCTCCCCACGCCCTTCAACACCCATTATATAACAGAACCGACAGTATACAGCTCACCCCTCCCCACGCCCTTCAACACCCATTATATAACAGAACCGACAGTATACAGCTCGCCCCTCCCCACGCCCTTCAACACCCATTATATAACAGAACCTACAGTATACAGCTCACCCCTCCCCACACCCTTCAACACCCATTATATAACAGAACCGACAGTATACAGCTCGCCCCTCCCCACGCCCTTCAACACCCATTACATAACGGGGACAACAGAATTATGTTTTTTAAGACACAAGTTTATGTGAAGACCACCAGATCTGGAAGAGATTGCATGTTCAAGTAAATTAAAGTTCTTATTTAAAAAAAAAAAAAAAAAAATTAAGATAGCACCACCCCTGTCCTCAGGTTGTGTGTGGTATTACAACTCAGTTCAGTTCAATTGAAGTGAATGGAGTCAAGTTGTAATACCACACACAACCTGAGGACAGGGGTGGTGCTGTTAGAAGAAAAAAAAATCAGCTCTGTTTTTCTATTCCTGTAGCTATGACTCCCATAATGCCCCTGAAGGCCTTTGGCGGCCATATTGCAGTCTTCCCAAACCTTTTTGCTCTCCAGAGGCAGCTAAACCGCTGGAGAGCCACAAGCTGGGAAACACAGCCATTTTGAAACAAATATAACAACTCATTTAAAAAAATGTAACTTTTTGTGAAGTTTTCATAACTTAAAAAAAAAAAAAATATATATATATATATATATATTTATATTATTTTAGAGGACAGTGAGAAGACTGTAGAGTTCATGTTGAGTTGAAGCCAAGTGATTCATCCTCCTAACCCAGTATTTTCCAACCAGGGTGCCCCCAGCTGTTTCAAAACTACAACTCCCAGCATGATTAGACATCCTTAGACCAATGGTTTACAACCAGTGTGTTGCAAAACTACAACTCCCAGCATGTCCAGACATTCTTAGACCAATGATTCCGAACCAGTGTGCCTCCAGCTGTTGCAAAACTACTACTCCATGTATGCCCAGACATCCTTAGACCAGTGTTTTACAACCAGTGTGCCTCCAGCTGTTGCAAAACTACAACTTCCAGCATACCCCGACATCCTAAGACCAGTGTTATACAACTCGTGTGTCTCAAGTTGTCACAAAACTACAACTCTCAGCATGCCCGGACATCCTTAGACCAATGGTTTCCAACCAGCGTGCCTCCAGCTGTTGCAAAACTACAACTCCCAGAATGCCCGGACAGCTGTTGGTAGTTTTGCAACAGCTGGAGACACCTTGGTTAGGAAACCTAGTGTCCTAACCTGATAGTAACCAGTCCCCACTTGATGATAGATCCATCTAGCGGACATGTGCTTATACTGGGTGTGCAGATTGTTCTTCTACCTGGAATGTGCGATGCTCTGCGGTGTGCGTGAAGCTCTTTATGGGGTCGCTCTCTACACCTTTCATGTGGTTTCCACAGTAACCCTATATTTACCAGACATAAGAAGCCGCAGCGCAGACAACAATGTGTCTATGACCGTCGGATATAAAGGTTAATATAGAAATAAAGAGGCGCCCCGACCCCCCGCCCCGCGAGCCGCACTTTATCTGTCATGTAGGACTTGGACACTTTGTGCCTTCTATAGTTATGGCTGGCAGCGCGGCTGTGAAAAAAACACGGAGCCAAAAAAGACAAAAGGACAAAGTTCTGTTCCCAGTAACCTGTCTGCCAACAACACAGAGGCCCCATTGTGCGAGCCTCAAGAAAAGTCGGAATTTAATGTAATTCCCCGCAATATGACTGCGACCGCCAAAAGATACATATCACCCGGACCTTGTATGTTCTTCTTATGTAAGTGTCACGGAAAGTCATGGATTCTTGTCCCATCATATCCTCTGGGCCGGCTCTGCTTTTAGGCAAAATAGGCAGCTGCCTAGAGCACCCTCTAGATCAGTGGTCTCCAACCTTCGGACCTCCAGATGTTGCAAAACTATAACTCCCAGCATGCCCGGACAGCCAACTCCCAGCATGTCCAGACATTCTTAGACCAATGATTCCCAACCAGTGTGCCTCCAGCTGTTGCAAAACTACTACTCCATGTATGCCCAGACATCCTTAGACCAGTGTTTTACAACCAGTGTGCCTCCAGCTGTTGCAAAACTACAACTTCCAGCATACCCCGACATCCTAAGACCAATGATTTCCAACCAGCGTGCCTCCAGCTGTTGCAAAACTACAACTCCCAGAATGCCCGGACAGCTGTTGGTAGTTTTACAACAGCTGGAGACACCATGGTTAGGAAACCTAGTGTCCTAACCTGATAGTAACCAGTCCCCCCTTGATGATAGATCCATCTAGCGGACATGTGCTTATACTGGGTGTGCAGATTGTTCTTCTACCTGGAATGTGCGATGCTCTGCGGTGTGCGTGAAGCTCTTTATGGGTGTGTCACCCCAGTAGTAAGGAGATTACATGAGGAGGAGGTTTGTTACAGTGTGTCACCCCAGTAGTAAGGAAATTACATGAGGAGGAGGTTTGTTACAGTGTGTCACCCCAGTAGTAAGGAGATTACATGAGGAGAGGTTTGTTACAGTGTGTCACTCCAGTAGTAAGGAAATTACATGAGGAGGAGGTTTGTTACAGTGTGTCACCCCAGTAGTAAGGAGATTGCATGAGGAGGAGGTTTGTTACAGTGTGTCACCCCAGTAGTAAGGAGATTACATGAGGAGAAGGTTTGTTACAGTGTGTCACCCCAGTAGTAAGGATATTACATGAGGAGGAGGTTTGTTACAGTGTGTCACCCCAGTAGTATGGAGATTACATGAGGAGGAGGTTTGTTACAGTGTGTCACCCCAGTAGTAAGGAAATTACATGAGGAGGAGGTTTGTTACAGTGTGTCACCCCAGTAGTAAGGATATTACATGAGGAGGAGGTTTGTTACAGTGTGTCACCCCAGTAGTAAGGAGATTACATGAGGAGAGGTTTGTTACAGTGTGTCACCCCAGTAGTAAGGAAATTACATGAGGAGGAGGTTTGTTACAGTGTGTCACCCCAGTAGTAAGGAGATTACATGAGGAGAGGTTTGTTACAGTGTGTCACTCCAGTAGTAAGGAAATTACATGAGGAGGAGGTTTGTTACAGTGTGTCACCCCAGTAGTAAGGAGATTGCATGAGGAGGAGGTTTGTTACAGTGTGTCACCCCAGTAGTAAGGAGATTACATGAGGAGAAGGTTTGTTACAGTGTGTCACCCCAGTAGTAAGGATATTACATGAGGAGGAGGTTTGTTACAGTGTGTCACCCCAGTAGTATGGAGATTACATGAGGAGGAGGTTTGTTACAGTGTGTCACCCCAGTAGTAAGGAGATTATACGAGGAGGAGGTTTGTTACAGTGTGTCACCCCAGTAGTAAGAACATTACATGAGAAGGAGGTTTGTTACAGTGTGCCACCCCAGTAGTAAGGAGATCACATGAGAAGGAGGTTTGTTACTGTGTGTCACCCCAGTAGTAAGGAGATTACATGAGGAGGAGGTTTGTTACTGTGTGTCACCCCAGTAGTAAGGAGATTACATGAGGAGGAGGTTTGTTACAGTGTGTCATCCCAGTAGTAAGGAGATTACATGGGGAGGAGGTTTGTTACAGTATGTCACCCTAGTAGTAAGGAGATTACATGAAGAGGGGGTTTGTTACAGTGTGTCACCCCAGTAGTAAGGAGATTACATGAGGAGGAGGTTTGTAACAGTGTGTCACCCTAGTAGTAAGGAGATTACATGAGGAGGAGGTTTGTTACAGGGTGTCACTTGTTACAGTGTGTCACCCCAGTAGTGGTGGGACGTGTCAATGGGTGTAGTCAAGGAGGAGGCAAAAATCCTAGCACCAGGCCTGTTCTTGTTAATATACCACTCCCTCCCTGCCGGCCTATCACCAGGAGGCGCCACCTACTGTCTGAAGGGGGGCACAGAGGTGACCTGTGACAGGGGAGTATAGCCTGGGCCTGACTGGTGCCTACTATTATCCGGGGCACCCGTCACCAGGTAGTAATAACTGGCATCAAAGATCGCTCCTATGTCGGGCATTTTACTGTTTAAATGCCGGGATCATTAGCGACCAGGGCATTCAAACAGTTGTCGAAGCACATCCTCGGTGTCTATCGGTCCGGTTACATTGATCTGTATAAGCAATAAAATGATTGCTTATAAAAAGGACCCTAGAGATAAAGAAGGAAGTGTTATAAAAAAAAAAATGATATTAGTAATAATCTAATTACAATGTTATCATTTTCATTTTCCCATTTTCCAATGAAATGTTATCATTTTCCCATTTTCCAATGAAAATGATTAACTTATTATATTCCTGATCCTACATGGTCAATGGCATAATTGCAAAAAAAAACAAAAAAAACCATATAGCAAAATAGAAAAAAAAAATTCATAAATAATCATCAGAAAGTCAAAAACTATGTAAAAGTGTTTTCGGAAAAAACTACAGCCTAAAATTGCTCATTTTTGGTTTGTATGGTCTATCACAGTGTTTCCCAACTACAACTCCCAGTATGCCCAAACAGCCAAAGGCCAGTGTTTACAAACAAGTGTGCCTCCAGCTGTTGCAAAACTACAACAGATCCCTGCAATATGACTACTAATGTCTGTCTAGGCCGGAGATTACATGGCTGTGTGCTTGATGTTGAGGGTTCACATACTTTTGTCCATACACAAAATTATGTTATGTTATTAGTTATATTTTTGCACGTTTTTTATAGCCTGCCATAGGTAACTCCGCTGTTCAGTCTCCGAGTTTGCTTTGGTCACATGACCCCTTTTCTTTCTGGAAAAAAAATTTTAATAAAAAAAAAAAATAAATAAAAAAAAAAAAAAATATATATATATATATATATATATATATATATATATATATATATAAATAACTTTCTTCCCTAATTAAATCATCATCCAGATTTCAAAGCCCCAGTTACAAAACTCCATAAAGTGCGGAGAAGACTGAGCGACTATTCACCTCCACGTGGAAACAGTTTAATTAGGGGCCCGCGTCCCGCACGGCGCAAAACTGCCAAAAAAAATAAAATTTTAAGGCTTTGTTCAAAAGAAAAAAAACAACAAAAAAAATTCTTGTAAACTAACAGGTTCCTCCAAATGAGAGAAACATAAACAGCCAAGAAAAACACAGAGAAAAAAAGTCCCACATATAACGTAACATCTGAAGACCGTAAAAAGAAAATTGTGGCGGTCCGCAGTGAGGGAGGTGTTAACACGGCTGCCCCTGTGTTTTCGTTATACCTTCCCTTCATATTGGGGGCTTTAATGGGGGCACGAGTGACGCGGCGGCGGCTCCTAATGAGGTCATAAGACGGATCCGCGCGAGGAATTAGCTTAAGCGCGAACTGTAAGAATGACATCATCGGTAACAAGTTTTAAGGTTTTTATCTCACTACAATTAAGGCCTATGAAGTGACAACAAACAAATCGCCAGGTGTCGCCTTGGTTTCCTTTTGGCGAAAAATAAATAAATACAGAAATGAATAACTAAATACATTTCATTAATTAATTAAATTAATTAATAACATAAAAAGAATGAATGATAAATAAATAGATATATAAATAAAATAAATAAATAAAAAACATTAAATGAATAAATAAAATAAAAATTAATTAATTAAATGAATAAATAAATAAATAAAATAAAATAAATAAAATGAATAAATAAATACATAAATGAATAACTAAATACATTTAATTAATTAATTAATTAATTAATAACATACGGTAAATAGAATGAATGATAAATAAATAGGTATATAAATAAAATAAATAAATAAAAAACATTAAATGAATAAATAAATTAAATTAAATAAATTAATTAATTTAATGAATAAATAAATAAACTAAATGAATAAATAAATAAAATAAATAAATAAATAAAATGAATAAATAAATAAATACATTTAATAATTAAATGAATAAATAAAATAAATAAATAATAATGTAAAAAAAATCATTGAAAAAAAAATAAAAAAGAAGAAAAATTTACTGGGAGATCCTGGACAGAGGAGATCCGAGAGAGATCAAGTCTGGACAATTTTAAGTGGTATCTCTATCTCATTAAATGGGTAACCCGGAGGAATAAAAAATACATTTCAAATCAACTGGTGCCAGAAAGTTTTATACATTTGTAAATTAATTCTATATAAAAAAAATCTTAATCCTTCAAGTATTTATAAGCTGCTGTATGCTCCACAGGAAGTTGTGTAGTTCTTTCCAGTCTGACCACAGTGCTCTCTGCTGCCACCTCTGTCCATGTCAGGAACTGCCCGGAGCAGGAGAGGTTTACTATGGGGATTTTGACAGTTCCTGACACGGACAGAGGTGTCAGCAGAGAGCACTGTGGTCAGACTGGAAAGAACTACACAACTTCCTATGGAGCATACAGCAGCTGATAAGTACTGGAGGGATTAAGATTTTTATATGGAAGTAATTTAAAAATCTGTTTAACTTTCTGGCACCAGTTGATTTGAAAACATATTTTTTTCCTCAATGGCAGGATTTCTGTTTAAAATTCCCAGCAAATTTGGAACCCGAGATTAAAGTGATCTGGAGACATATTTTCCGTATGTCCATGGACTTACATGGGACTTCCGGCAAATACATTTCCTGATCGCAGTAGTCTTGGAGCAAGTTTTGGGCACCATCATGGGAGGTATGCTTTAAGCTATCCCCTATCCTGATCAACAAGCTGATAAGTAGGGGGGATCCGACCATTAGGGCCCCCAACAATCACAAAACCGGGGACATTAGTGTCCCCAAAATGAATGGAGAGCACTGTACATCGATAGCTGTGTTTCCCCAACTAGAGTGCCTCCAGCTGGTGCAAAACTACAACTCCCAGCACGCTCGGACAGCCGTTGGCTGTCCGGGCGTGCTGGGAGTTGTAGTTTTGCAACAGCTGGAGGAACACAGATTGGTAAACACAGCTTTTTATGGCGACCAAACAATTCCGTGTTGAGCACTCGGCTATTACCAGCTGGACCCTTTGTAATATAACTCGGAATACCCCTTTAAAAAGGTACTCCCTTGGAAAAATCTTTTTTTAATCAACTAGTGCCAGAAAGTTAAACAGATTTGTAAATTACTTCTATTTAAAAATCTTATCCCTTCCAGTACTTATCAGCTGCTTTATTCTCCACAGGAAGTTCTTTTCTTTTTGAATTTCCTTTTTGTCTGACCACAGTGCTCTGTCCATTTTAGGAACTGTCCAGAGCAGGAGAGGTTTTCTATGGGGATTTGCTCCTACTCTGGACAGTTCCTGACATGGACAGAGGTGTCAGCAGAGAGCACTGTGGTCAGACAGAAAGGAAATTGAAAAAGAAAAAGAACTTCCTCTGGAACATACAGCAGCTGATAAGTACTGGAAGGATTATGATTTTTAAATAGAAGCAATTTAACAATCTATATAACTTTCTGGCTCCAGTTGATTTAAAAAATAATAATAATGTTTTCCAGGGGAGTACCACTTTAAGTCTCTAGTTACACCCCTGGGGACAGAGAGTGGTTTGAGTCATAACAAGTTCTGTACAGCGCTGCAGAATATGTTGGCGCTATATAAAGGAATTTTATTTTTGAGTTTATTAGCATTATCCTGTGCAACCCCTCTATGGTACCCCACCCCCCCCCCCCCTCCCAATCCTAGGCTTGGCACCATAAGTAACGCATTACAGGCTTATATTGTTGGGCACCTTAATATTTGGGGTTAAACAGTCGTCCTTTAATCCGTCTGATTTTTTAATGCTCCTTAATCAAAGTAAGGTCAGACCGAACCACAAGCTGAGGAGCAGCGAACGTCAAGGAGTCACCACATCAAACACCGCTCTGCTGTGCAACCAAACAGCGAGGAATGAAAAAGAGCAAGAAAATACCGCAGGAGGACGAGGCGACAGAGAATGGGAAATGATCAGTGAATGGGCGCACTTACAGTAACGACCGCGTACACAATTACCCGGCGCACAACGGTCACACTTCCTGTTGGTTAAACAAAATGGTTGTATTGTTGTGAAGTTTTGCACATTACAGAAGAGACTATTGGAGTAATATGGAGCATAAAAGATCTTAAAGGGAACATTTGTATGTAATTTAAAGGAATTCATTAGATATCAATCTGTAAAAGAGAAATAATGGTAGGGGAACTCCTCATTACTTCTGCTGGTAGGGGAACTCCTCATTACTTCTGATGGAAGGTGAACTCCTCATTACTTATGGTGGTAGGTGAACCCCTCATTATTTCTACTGGTAGGTGAACCTCCCATTACTGTTGCTGGTAGGTGAACCCTTCATTACTGCTGCTGGTAGGTGAACTCCACATTATTGCTGCTGGTAGGTGAACCTCTCTTTACTGCTGCTGGTAGGTGAACCCTTCATTATTTCTGCTGGTAGGTGAACCCTTCATTACTTCTTCTGGTAGGTGAACCCTTCATTATTTCTGCTGGTAGGTGAACCTCTCATTATTTCTGCTGGTAGGTGAACCTCTCATTACTGCTGCTGGTAGGTGAACCCTTCATTATTTCGGCTGGTAGGTGAACCTCTCATTATTTCTGCTGGTAGGTGAACCTCTCATTACTGCTGCTGGTAGATGAACTCCACATTATTGCTACTGGTAGGTAAACGCCACTTCACTTCTGCTCGTAGGTGAATTCCTCTTTCATTCTCCTGGAAAGTAAATTCCTCATTACTTCTGCTGGTAGGTGAATCCCTCATTACTTCTGCTGGTAGGTGAATCCCTCATTACTTCTGCCGGTAGGTGATTCCCTCATTACTTCTGCTGGTAGGTGATTCCCTCATTACTTCTGCTGGTAGGTGATTCCCTCATTACTTCTGTTGGTAGGGGAACTCCTCATTACTTCTGCTGGTAGGGGAACTCCTCATTACTTCTGGTGGTAGATGAACTCCTCCTTACTTCTGCCGGTAGGTGAACTCTTCATACTTCTGCTGGTAGGTGAACCCCCTCATTACTGCTGCTGGTAGGTGAATTCCTTATTCCTTCTGCTGGTAGGTGAATTTATTTTTCCTTTTGCTGGTAGGTGAATTTCTCATTACCTCTGCTGGTAGGTGAACCCCTCATTTCTGCTGCTGGTAGGTGAACTCCTCTTTACTTCTGCTGGTAGGTGAATTTCTTATTCCTTTTGCTGGTAGGTGAATTTATTTTTCCTTTTGCTGGTAGGTGAATTCCTTATTCCTTCTGCTGGTAGGTGAACTGATCATTACTTCTGCTGGTGAATGAATTCCTCATTGTTTCTGCTGGTAGGTGAACTCCTCATTACTTCTGCTGGTTGGTGAATTCCTCATTCCCTGTACTGGTAGGTGAATTACTCATTGTTTCTGCTGGTAGGTGAATTCCTTATTCCTTCTGCTGGTAAGTGAATGCCTCCATACTTCTGCTGGTATGTGAATTCCTCATTACCTCTGCTGATGAGGTGAACTCCTTCTTACTTCTGCTGGTAGGTGAATTCCCTATTACTACAGTAAGACCTGGAAATCTGTGTAAAACCAAAGCTACTGAAAATAAAGAAGTAAAATAAATCTGATATTAATAGAACTTGTGGAACAAATTCTGTTCTCTCTGCCGGATTCCCGAGTCGAGCCCCAGATCTGCACTGGGGGGGAAGGTTATTTTTTTTATTCTAAATTTGTTCCGTTCTCTGTTCCTCACATGTCTATTAAAGGCATCAAAAAAGGAAGGCACTTTTAGGGGAATTTACATTGGGTCCCTGTCCACTCAACACCGGGTCATTTTATACATGGAGGATAACCTTCAACTTGTGACCATAACTGCACCACTGTCTGGGATGCTGGGAGTTGTAGTTTTGCAACAGCTGGAGGCATATTGGTTGGGTAACATTGGCCTAAGGCTGTCCGGACATGCTGGGAGTTGTACTGGAGGCACACTCTTTCAAAAACACTGCTAAAAGTAAACTGATGCAGAAGAAAAAAAGAAACAAACATATCCCCCCAGTCTTATCCCGCACCCTCAGCTAACAGCCCCCTGACCCTGTATGGATACAAAGAATCAACGCATTATGTGACACTTCATAAATAATTAACTTCAATACTCCAAAATGTAAAAGGAACGCAGAAACCACCCTCCCCCACACACCACCAAACTATATAAACACAACACAAATCAGAACAAGCAGAGCAGTCACAGAATAACCAATGTATTATAGTAGTTATATTCTTGTATATAGGGGCAGTATTATAGTAGTTATATTCTTGTATATAGGAGCAGTATTATAGTAGTTATATTCTTGTATATAGGAGATGTATTATAGTAGTTATATTCTTGTATATAGGGGGCAGTATTATAGTAGTTATATTCTTGTATATAGGAGCAGTATTATAGTAGTTATATTCTTGTATATAGGAGCAGTATTATAGTAGTTATATTCTTGTATATAGGAGCAGTATTATAGTAGTTATATTCTTGTATATAGGAGCAGTATTATAGTAGTTATATTCTTGTATATAGGAGCAGTATTATAGTAGTTATATTCTTGTATATAGGGGGCAGTTGTCACGATTCGGCTTCCAGGTAGTGGATCCTCTGTGTCAGCGAGGGATTGGCGTGGACCGTGCTAGTGGACCGGTTCTAAGAGGCTACTGGTTTTCACCAGAGCCCGCCGCAAAGCGGGATGGTCTTGCTGCGGCAGTAGCAACCAGGTCGTATCCACTAGCAACGGCTCTACCTCGCTGACTGCTGAGAAGGCGTGGGACAGAAGGACTAGGCAGAGGCAAGGTCAGACGTAGCAGAAGGTCGGGGGCAGGCGGCAAGGTTCGTAGTCAGGATGGGTAGCAGAAGTTCAGGTACACAGGCTTTGGACACACTAAACGCTTTCACTGGCACAAGGCAACAAGATCCGGCAAGGGAGTGCAAGGGAGGAGACCAGATATAGCCAGGGAGCAGGTGGAAGCCAATTAAGCTAATTGGGCCAGGCACCAATCATTGGTGCACTGGCCCTTTAAGTCTCAGAGAGCTGGCGCGCGCGCGCCCTAGAGAGCGGAGCCGCGCGCGCCAGCACATGACAGCAGGGGACCGGGACGGGTAAGTGACCTGGGATGCGATTCGCGAGCGGGCGCGTCCCGCTGTGCGAATCGCATCCCCAACGGCCATGACAGTGCAGCGCTCCCGGTCAGCGGGACTGACCGGGGCGCTGCAGGGAGAAAGACGCCGTGAGCGCTCCGGGGAGGAGCGGGGACCCGGAGCGCTAGGCGTAACAGTACCCCCCCCCTTAGGTCTCCCCTTCTCTTTGTCCGGTAACTGCCTCCCCTGGGATGAGGACACCGGGAAAGAATGGAGGGTTTCCTCAACGGCAGGCAGTACAGCAGGAGTGGAAATGGGGAGGGAGGGCAGAGGGCGAGGCCTGGCACGGGGCAGTGTGACACCAGGACGGGGGCCATGGGGAGGCACAGAGGCTTGCCTGACGGGACTGGGAGGGGGGGAGAGGCACTTCCTGTGGCAGGCAGAGTCCCAGTTCCTGATCTCCCCGGTGGTCCAATCAATGGTGGGGGAATGAAGCCGGAGCCAAGGCAGACCGAGGAGGACCTCAGAGGTACAGTTGGGGAGAATGAAGAACTCAATCCTCTCAAGGTGGGGTCCAATAGACATGAGGAGGGGCTCTGTGCGGTAACGCACGGTGCAGTCCAATCTGGCTCCGTTGACCGCGGAAATGTAGAGCGGCTTGACGAGACGGGTCACCGGGATGCTGAATTTATTAACAAACGACTCCAAAATAAAATTTCCAGAGGCACCGGAGTCCAAGCAGGCCACGGCTGAGAGGGAGGAGTTGGCTGAAGAAGAAATCCGCACGGGTACCGTGAGACGTGGAGGAGCAGACTTGGAACCAAGAGACGCCACACCCACGTGAGCTGGGTGCGTGCGTGCGTTTCCCAGGCGTGGAGGACGGATAGGGCAATCCACCAAGAAATGCTCGGTACTGGCACAGTAAAGACAGAGATTTTCTTCCCTACGGCGATTCCTCTCTTCCTGGGTCAGGCGAGACTTATCCACTTGCATGGCCTCCTCGGCGGGAGGCCCAGGCGTAGATTGCAACGGATACTGTGGGAGAGGTGCCCAGAGATCTAAGTCTTTTTCCTGGCGGAGCTCTTGATGTCGCTCAGAAAAACGCATGTCAATGCGGGTAGCTAGATGGATGAGTTCTTGCAGATTGGCAGGAATCTCTCGTGCGGCCAGCACATCCTTGATGCGACTGGATAGGCCTTTTTTAAAGGTCGCGCAGAGAGCCTCGTTATTCCATGATAACTCGGAAGCTAGAGTACGAAATTGGATGGCGTACTCGCCCACTGAAGAATTACCCTGGACCAGGTTCAACAGGGCAGTCTCGGCAGAAGAAGCTCGGGCTGGCTCCTCGAAGACACTCCAAAGTTCAGCGAAGAAGGACTGGACTGTGGCTGTGGCAGGATCATTGCGGTCCCAGAGCGGTGTGGCCCAAGACAAGGCCTTTCCTGAAAGAAGGCTTACTACGAACGCCACCTTAGACCGTTCTGAAGGAAACAAGTCCGACAACATCTCCATATGCAGGGAACACTGAGACAAAAATCCACGGCAGAGTTTAGAGTCCCCATCAAATTTGTCCGGCAGGGACAAACGGAGGTTAGGAGCGGCCACTCGCTGCGGAGGAGGTGCAGGAGCTGGCGGAGGAGATGGTTGCTGCTGTAGCAGAGGCAGAAGTTGCTGTAACATGGCGGTCAACTGCGACAGCTGCTGTCCTTGTTGGGCAATCTGCTGCGATTGCTGAGCGACCACCGTGGGAAGATCAGCGAGACTTGGCAGCGGCACCTCAGCGGGATCCATGGCCGGATCTACTGTCACGATTCGGCTTCCAGGTAGTGGATCCTCTGTGTCAGCGAGGGATTGGCGTGGACCGTGCTAGTGGACCGGTTCTAAGAGGCTACTGGTTTTCACCAGAGCCCGCCGCAAAGCGGGATGGTCTTGCTGCGGCAGTAGCAACCAGGTCGTATCCACTAGCAACGGCTCTACCTCGCTGACTGCTGAGAAGGCGTGGGACAGAAGGACTAGGCAGAGGCAAGGTCAGACGTAGCAGAAGGTCGGGGGCAGGCGGCAAGGTTCGTAGTCAGGATGGGTAGCAGAAGTTCAGGTAACACAGGCTTGGACACACTAAACGCTTTCACTGGCACAAGGCAACAAGATCCGGCCAGGGAGTGCAAGGGAGGAGACCAGATATAGCCAGGGAGCAGGTGGAAGCCAATTAAGCTAATTGGGCCAGGCACCAATCATTGGTGCACTGGCCCTTTAAGTCTCAGAGAGCTGGCGCGCGCGCGCCCTAGAGAGCGGAGCCGCGCGCGCCAGCACATGACAGCAGGGGACCGGGACGGGTAAGTGACCTGGGATGCGATTCGCGAGCGGGCGCGTCCCGCTGTGCGAATCGCATCCCCAACGGCCATGACAGTGCAGCGCTCCCGGTCAGCGGGACTGACCGGGGCGCTGCAGGGAGAAAGATGCCGTGAGCGCTCCGGGGAGGAGCGGGGACCCGGAGCGCTAGGCGTAACAGCAGTATTATAGTAGTTATATTCTTGTATATAGGAGCAGTATTATAGTAGTTATATTCTTGTATATAGGGGGCAGTATTATAGTAGTTATATTCTTGTATATAGGAGCAGTATTATAGTAGTTATATTCTTGTATATAGGAACAGTATTATAGTAGTTATATTCTTGTATATAGGAGGCAGTATTATAGTAGTTATATTCTTGTATATAGGAGCAGTATTATAGTAGTTATATTCTTGTATATAGGGGGCAGTATTATAGTAGTTATATTCTTGTATATAGGAGCAGTATTATAGTAGTTATATTCTTGTATATAGGAGCAGTATTATAGTAGTTATATTCTTGTATATAGGAGCAGTATTATAGTAGTTGCATTCTTGATATAGGAGGCAGTATTATAGTAGTTATATTCTTGTATATAGGAGCAGTATTATAGTAGTTATATTCTTGTATATAGGAGCAGTATTATAGTAGTTATATTCTTGTATATAGGAGGCAGTCTTATAGTAGTTATATTCCTGTATATAGGAACAGTATTATAGTAGTTATATTCCTGTATATAGGAGCAGTATTATAGTAGTTATATTCTTGTATATAGGAGCAGTATTATAGTAGTTATATTCTTGTATATAGGAGCAGTATTAAAGTAGTTATATTCTTGTATATAGGGGGCAGTATTATAGTAGTTATATTCTTGTATATAGGAGCAGTATTATAGTAGTTATATTCTTGTATATAGGGGCAGTATTATAGTAGTTATATTCTTGTATATAGGAGGCAGTATTATAGTAGTTATATTCTTATATATAGGAGCAGTATTATAGTAGTTATATTCTTGTATATAGGAGCAGTATTATAGTAGTTATATTCTTGTATATAGGAGCAGTATTATAGTAGTTATATTCTTGTATATAGGAGCAGTATTATAGTAGTTATATTCTTGTATATAGGAGCAGTATTATAGTAGTTGTATTCTTGATATAGGAGGCAGTATTATAGTAGTTATATTCTTGTATATAGGAGCAGTATTATAGTAGTTATATTCTTGTATATAGGAGCAGTATTATAGTAGTTATATTCTTGTATATAGGGGGCAGTTGTCACGATTCGGCTTTCAGGTAGTGGATCCTCTGTGTCAGCGAGGGATTGGCGTGGACCGTGCTAGTGGACCGGTTCTAAGAGGCTACTGGTTTTCACCAGAGCCCGCCGCAAAGCGGGATGGTCTTGCTGCGGCAGTAGCAACCAGGTCGTATCCACTAGCAACGGCTCTACCTCGCTGACTGCTGAGAAGGCGTGGGACAGAAGGACTAGGCAGAGGCAAGGTCAGACGTAGCAGAAGGTCGGGGGCAGGCGGCAAGGTTCGTAGTCAGGATGGGTAGCAGAAGTTCAGGTACACAGGCTTTGGACACACTAAACGCTTTCACTGGCACAAGGCAACAAGATCCGGCCAGGGAGTGCAAGGGAGGAGACCAGATATAGCCAGGGAGCAGGTGGAAGCCAATTAAGCTAATTGGGCCATGCACCAATCATTGGTGCACTGGCCCTTTAAGTCTCAGAGAGCTGGCGCGCGCGCGCCCTAGAGAGCGGAGCCGCGCGCGCCAGCACATGACAGCAGGGGACCGGGACGGGTAAGTGACCTGGGATGCGATTCGCGAGCGGGCGCGTCCGGCTGTGCGAATCGCATCCCCAACGGCCATGACAGTGCAGCGCTCCCGGTCAGCGGGACTGACCGGGGCGCTGCAGGGAGAAAGACGCCGTGAGCGCTCCGGGGAGGAGCGGGGACCCGGAGCGCTAGGCGTAACAGCAGTATTATAGTAGTTATATTCTTGTATATAGGAGCAGTATTATAGTAGTTATATTCTTGTATATAGGGGGCAGTATTATAGTAGTTATATTCTTGTATATAGGAGCAGTATTATAGTAGTTATATTCTTGTATATAGGAACAGTATTATAGTAGTTATATTCTTGTATATAGGAGGCAGTATTATAGTAGTTATATTCTTGTATATAGGAGCAGTATTATAGTAGTTATATTCTTGTATATAGGGGGCAGTATTATAGTAGTTATATTCTTGTATATAGGAGCAGTATTATAGTAGTTATATTCTTGTATATAGGAGCAGTATTATAGTAGTTATATTCTTGTATATAGGAGCAGTATTATAGTAGTTGCATTCTTGATATAGGAGGCAGTATTATAGTAGTTATATTCTTGTATATAGGAGCAGTATTATAGTAGTTATATTCTTGTATATAGGAGCAGTATTATAGTAGTTATATTCTTGTATATAGGAGGCAGTCTTATAGTAGTTATATTCCTGTATATAGGAACAGTATTATAGTAGTTATATTCCTGTATATAGGAGCAGTATTATAGTAGTTATATTCTTGTATATAGGAGCAGTATTATAGTAGTTATATTCTTGTATATAGGAGCAGTATTAAAGTAGTTATATTCTTGTATATAGGGGGCAGTATTATAGTAGTTATATTCTTGTATATAGGAGCAGTATTATAGTAGTTATATTCTTATATATAGGAGGCAGTATTATAGTAGTTATATTCTTGTATATAGGAGCAGTATTATAGTAGTTATATTCTTGTATATAGGGGCAGTATTATAGTAGTTATATTCTTGTATATAGGAGGCAGTATTATAGTAGTTATATTTTTATATATAGGAGCAGTATTATAGTAGTTATATTCTTGTATATAGGAGCAGTATTATAGTAGTTATATTCTTGTATATAGGAGCAGTATTATAGTAGTTATATTCTTGTATATAGGAGCAGTATTATAGTAGTTATATTCTTGTATATAGGAGCAGTATTATAGTAGTTGTATTCTTGATATAGGAGGCAGTATTATAGTAGTTATATTCTTGTATATAGGAGCAGTATTATAGTAGTTATATTCTTGTTTATAGGAGCAGTATTATAGTAGTTATATTCTTGTATATAGGAGGCAGTATTATAGTAGTTATATTCTTGTATATAGGAGGCAGTATTATAGTAGTTATATTTTTATATATAGGAGCAGTATTATAGTAGTTATATTCTTGTATATAGGAGCAGTATTATAGTAGTTATATTCTTGTATATAGGAGCAGTATTATAGTAGTTATATTCTTGTATATAGGAGCAGTATTATAGTAGTTATATTCTTGTATATAGGAGCAGTATTATAGTAGTTGTATTCTTGATATAGGAGGCAGTATTATAGTAGTTATATTCTTGTATATAGGAGCAGTATTATAGTAGTTATATTCTTGTATATAGGAGCAGTATTATAGTAGTTATATTCTTGTATATAGGGGGCAGTTGTCACGATTCGGCTTCCAGGTAGTGGATCCTCTGTGTCAGCGAGGGATTGGCGTGGACCGTGCTAGTGGACCGGTTCTAAGAGGCTACTGGTTTTCACCAGAGCCCGCCGCAAAGCGGGATGGTCTTGCTGCGGCAGTAGCAACCAGGTCGTATCCACTAGCAACGGCTCTACCTCGCTGACTGCTGAGAAGGCGTGGGACAGAAGGACTAGGCAGAGGCAAGGTCAGACGTAGCAGAAGGTCGGGGGCAGGCGGCAAGGTTCGTAGTCAGGATGGGTAGCAGAAGTTCAGGTACACAGGCTTTGGACACACTAAACGCTTTCACTGGCACAAGGCAACAAGATCCGGCCAGGGAGTGCAAGGGAGGAGACCAGATATAGCCAGGGAGCAGGTGGAAGCCAATTAAGCTAATTGGGCCAGGCACCAATCATTGGTGCACTGGCCCTTTAAGTCTCAGAGAGCTGGCGCGCGCGCGCCCTAGAGAGCGGAGCCGCGCGCGCCAGCACATGACAGCAGGGGACTGGGACGGGTAAGTGACCTGGGATGCGATTCGCGAGCGGGCGCGTCCGGCTGTGCGAATCGCATCCCCAACGGCCATGACAGTGCAGCGCTCCCGGTCAGCGGGACTGACCGGGGCGCTGCAGGGAGAAAGACGCCGTGAGCGCTCCGGGGAGGAGCGGGGACCCGGAGCGCTAGGCGTAACAGCAGTATTATAGTAGTTATATTCTTGTATATAGGAGCAGTATTATAGTAGTTATATTCTTGTATATAGGGGGCAGTATTATAGTAGTTATATTCTTGTATATAGGAGCAGTATTATAGTAGTTATATTCTTGTATATAGGAACAGTATTATAGTAGTTATATTCTTGTATATAGGAGGCAGTATTATAGTAGTTATATTCTTGTATATAGGAGCAGTATTATAGTAGTTATATTCTTGTATATAGGGGGCAGTATTATAGTAGTTATATTCTTGTATATAGGAGCAGTATTATAGTAGTTATATTCTTGTATATAGGAGCAGTATTATAGTAGTTATATTCTTGTATATAGGAGCAGTATTATAGTAGTTGCATTCTTGATATAGGAGGCAGTATTATAGTAGTTATATTCTTGTATATAGGAGCAGTATTATAGTAGTTATATTCTTGTATATAGGAGCAGTATTATAGTAGTTATATTCTTGTATATAGGAGGCAGTCTTATAGTAGTTATATTCCTGTATATAGGAACAGTATTATAGTAGTTATATTCCTGTATATAGGAGCAGTATTATAGTAGTTATATTCTTGTATATAGGAGCAGTATTATAGTAGTTATATTCTTGTATATAGGAGCAGTATTAAAGTAGTTATATTCTTGTATATAGGGGGCAGTATTATAGTAGTTATATTCTTGTATATAGGAGCAGTATTATAGTAGTTATATTCTTATATATAGGAGGCAGTATTATAGTAGTTATATTCTTGTATATAGGAGCAGTATTATAGTAGTTATATTCTTGTATATAGGGGCAGTATTATAGTAGTTATATTCTTGTATATAGGAGGCAGTATTATAGTAGTTATATTTTTATATATAGGAGCAGTATTATAGTAGTTATATTCTTGTATATAGGAGCAGTATTATAGTAGTTATATTCTTGTATATAGGAGCAGTATTATAGTAGTTATATTCTTGTATATAGGAGCAGTATTATAGTAGTTATATTCTTGTATATAGGAGCAGTATTATAGTAGTTGTATTCTTGATATAGGAGGCAGTATTATAGTAGTTATATTCTTGTATATAGGAGCAGTATTATAGTAGTTATATTCTTGTTTATAGGAGCAGTATTATAGTAGTTATATTCTTGTATATAGGAGGCAGTATTATAGTAGTTATATTCTTGTATATAGGAACAGTATTATAGTAGTTATATTCCTGTATATTGGAGCAGTATTATAGTAGTTATATTCTTGTATATAGGAGCAGTATTATAGTAGATATATTCTTGTATATAGGAGGCAGTATTATAGTAGTTATATTCTTATATATAGGAGCAGTATTATAGTAGTTATATTCTTGTATATAGGAGCAGTATTATAGTAGTTATATTCTTGTATATAGGAGCAGTATTATAGTAGTTATATTCTTGTATATAGGAGGCAGTATTATAGTAGTTATATTCTTGTATATAGGAGCAGTATTATAGTAGTTATATTCTTGTATATAGGAGGCAGTATTATAGCAGTTATATTCCTGTATATAGGAGCAGTATTATAGTAGTTATATTCTTGTATATAGGAGCAGTATTATAGTAGATATATTCTTGTATATAGGAGGCAGTATTATAGTAGTTATATTCTTATATATATAGGAGCAGTATTATAGTAGTTATATTCTTGTATATAGGAGCAGTATTATAGTAGTTATATTCTTGTATATAGGAGCAGTATTATAGTAGTTATATTCTTGTATATAGGAGCAGTATTATAGTAGTTATATTCTTGTATATAGGGGGCAGTATTATAGTAGTTGTATTCTTGATATAGGAGGCAGTATTATAGTAGTTATATTCTTGTATATAGGAGCAGTATTATAGTAGTTATATTCTTGTTTATAGGAGCAGTATTATAGTAGTTATATTCTTGTATATAGGAGGCAGTATTATAGTAGTTATATTCTTGTATATAGGAACAGTATTATAGTAGTTATATTCCTGTATATTGGAGCAGTATTATAGTAGTTATATTCTTGTATATAGGAGCAGTATTATAGTAGATATATTCTTGTATATAGGAGGCAGTATTATAGTAGTTATATTCTTATATATAGGAGCAGTATTATAGTAGTTATATTCTTGTATATAGGAGCAGTATTATAGTAGTTATATTCTTGTATATAGGAGCAGTATTATAGTAGTTATATTCTTGTATATAGGAGGCAGTATTATAGTAGTTATATTCTTGTATATAGGAGCAGTATTATAGTAGTTATATTCTTGTATATAGGAGGCAGTATTATAGCAGTTATATTCCTGTATATAGGAGCAGTATTATAGTAGTTATATTCTTGTATATAGGAGCAGTATTATAGTAGATATATTCTTGTATATAGGAGGCAGTATTATAGTAGTTATATTCTTATATATATAGGAGCAGTATTATAGTAGTTATATTCTTGTATATAGGAGCAGTATTATAGTAGTTATATTCTTGTATATAGGAGCAGTATTATAGTAGTTATATTCTTGTATATAGGAGCAGTATTATAGTAGTTATATTCTTGTATATAGGGGGCAGTATTATAGTAGTTATATTCTTGTATCTAGGAGCAGTATTATAGTAGTTATATTCTTGTATATAGGAGCAGTATTATAGTAGTTATATTCTTGTATATAGGAGCAGTATTATAGTAGTTATATTCTTGTATATAGGAGCAGTATTATAGTAGTTATATTCTTGTATATAGGAGACACTATTATAGTAGTTATATTCTTGTATATAGGAGGCAGTATTATAGTAGTTATATTCTTGTATATAGGAGTAGTATTATAGTAGTTATATTCTTGTATATAAGAGCAGTATTATAGTAGTTATATTCTTGTATATAGGAGACAGTATTATAGTAGTTATATTCTTGTATATAGGAGGCAGTATTATAGTAGTTATATTCTTGTATATAGGAGCAGTATTATAGTAGTTATATTCTTGTATATAGGAGCAGTATTATAGTAGTTATATTCTTGTATATAGGGAGCAGTATTATAGTAGTTATATTCTTGTATATAGGAGGCAGTATTATAGTAGTTATATTCTTGTATATGTTTATGCTTCATTGGATGTCTTGTGTATTGCCTAATGGCGCAGGGACTGATGAAATGTCCTTCAGACGACGCTCTGACGAGTAATGTTCTGTGTATAATACAATATATGATGTTGCAGAGGAGAAGGTGACAGCTTTATAGGTTAATATGCTGAGTGTTGATATCTTTATTTCAGTTTATTTTGAACTTTATGGACATAATCTGGAGCAGAACTGGAGCGGTGCTGACCTAAACACTCCAGCAGATGCTCGCTCTCCGCTTCCCCTTTTCTTAACAACTTCCTTCCCTCTTGTACAGATTTCCTTTCCTTTTGCGAAAAATTATATAAATAAAGTCAAAGCTCCAGACGGTTTGTGTCTCTGCGCATATGTGAGAAGAAATAGAGACGTTACATCGTTTGCTGCTCAGTTCTGATAACCCAAACGAACAAATAACATGTTACACAGAATTGTATCTGCCCTAAAAATAGATGTTCTCTGAAGTATTTCTTTGTTTCACTAAAAAGATCTCCAACCAGTGTGCCTCCAGCTGTTGCAAAACTACAACTCCCAGCATGCCTGGTTGTCCGGGCATGCTGGAAGTTGTAGTTTTGCAACAGCTGGAGGCACACTGGTTGGGAAACACTAGCCTAAGGCTCTCCATGCATTCTGGGAGTTATAATTGTGCAACAGCTGGAGGCACACTGGTATGAAAACACTAACCTAAGGTTGCCCAGGAATGCTGGGAGTTGGAGTTTTGCAACAGCTGGAGGCACACTGGTTAGGAAACACTGGCCTAAGGCTGTCCGGGCATGCTGGGAGTTGTAGTTTGAAACAGCTGGAGGCACACTGGTTGGGAAACACTGGCCTAAGGCTCTCTGGGCATACTGGGAGTTGTAGTTTTGCAACAGCTGGAGGCACACTGGTTGGGAAACACTAGCCTAAGGCTCTCCATGCATTCTGGGAGTCAGAGTTTTGCAACAGCTGGAGGCACACTGGTTTGGAAACACTGGCCTAAAGTTATCCGGGAATGCTGGGAGTTGGAGTTTTGCAACAGCTGCATTGTATCAGAGATAAAAGAAAGAACCTTTAATTCTTACCTATCTTTGAGTAGTTGTCTTCTATAATATCCTCCAGACCAATCTCCTTCCAGAAACTGTCATCCCATCCCCCATCTGAGGAAAACGTCCACTTACAGACCAGAGTGCAGAGGGATCTAAACACAGAGACACAAAATATATAAGAAAGTGTCTGAACTTTTGTTATTATGTAATTATAATATTTAATAATAACGATATCTGTTATATAGGACAGGACACTGAATGCCACATATGTAGCTCCGGCGTCACGTGACTCCGGACTCCTCCTCCATACAGACACTTTGTGTAATATTCCTTAACAACATGATTTATTTAATTTGTTCACCAGACTGTGGATAATGTGAACAGAAGCCAAGGAGACAAAGTAACAAGTCGTCTCCATACATCTTTTATGATTCTGACAAATTTAGAAATATCAGAATGGAGACTCCACATAAAAGGTGCTAATGGGTTTCTGTGTACGATTGGGGCGGAATCTGATGCAGCCTACCCCTCCCCACGCTCCATTTATATCAGACAGATACCATACAGGCAGGAAGAGACAGCACTCAGCACTAAGGTAGTGTGCCTCCAGCTGTTGCAAAAAAACAACTACCAGCATACCTAGACAGCCTTAGGCCTTTGTGTTTTCCAATCAGTGTGCCTCCAGCTGTTGCAAAACTACAACTCTCATAACTGCACCACTGTATGGGAGTAATTTATTTTATTTCTTTTGGGGGGGGGGGGGGCATCTTTATCACTATATGGGTGCATTTCTCAAAATGAGTGTTTCCCAACCAGGGTGTCTCCAGCTGTTGCAAACCTGCGACACCTTAGGCGAGTGTTTCTAAACCAGTGGGCATCCAGCTGTTACACAACTATAATTCCCAGCATGCCAGGACAGCCTTAGGCCAGTGTTTCCGAACCAGTGTGCCTCCAGCTGTTGCACAACTATAACTCCAGGAATGCCCGGAAAGCCTTAGGCCAGTGTTTTGCTGGGAGTTGTAATTTTTGCAACAGCTGGAGGCCTATTGGTTGGGTAACATTGGTCTAAGGCTGTCCAGGCATGCTGGGAGTTGTAGTTTTGCAACATTTCAAGGTACTGTGGTTAGGAAACACTGGCCAAAGGCTATCTTGGCATGCTGGGAGTTGTAGTTTTGCAACATTGGTTGGGAATCACTGAACTAAGGTAACATAAGTTTACACCAGTGTTTCCCAACCAGTGTGCCTCCAGCTGTGCCAAAACTACAACTCCCAGCATGCCCGGACAGCCAAAGGCTGTCCGGGCATGCTGGGAGTTGTAGTTTTGACACAGCTGGAGGCACACTGGTTGGGAATCACAGGTTTACACTGAGGGAGTACATGAAAAATTTGGTGCATATGCTGCATAGAATTCTGCACCGTTTCTTATAATAAAGGCCACTAGGGGTCCCCATACCATTCAGAAATTAATCCTGTCAAGCTGCAGCATCATCTCTATCCCAACTGAAGCACAGACAGGAAGTGAGGGCGGGTCTAGCACTCCTCTGTGCTCACTCCTGTCCTATCAGACTGCAGCATGAAAACAGAGAGGAGAGGGTTACAGATAAGCCTGCAGTGATTGGATGAAGAG